>NC_051437.1:28426601-28434716 GCF_001649575.2 Kryptolebias marmoratus
TGCAGTGTAATCATGGAACATAAACGCATCGACAAACACTTTGTGTCTGCAAAACATGTGAGGAGAGCTGCAGACCAGGGACAATCCAGAAATGCTCATGAATGTCAGTTTAGAAGCTATCAAAGTTCTCAAATAAAGCACCTTTTGGGAATGTCAATGTTTGTTGGGAATTATCTTACAAAACTAGGAAGGATTTTTGGTTTAGATATTAAAAGTTATGGTTGTTTATTGATTTTAGTAAAAAAAAATTGCAACTTTTAGGAAAATGCCCCATGAAATCCTGGAGGGATTGTTCAGTAAACCGCTGTGGATTAATCAGACTGAATCACCAAGGAGCTGATGTCTGCCGGGGACTGAATCACACACTCAGGCTGTCAGAACCGGGCTCAGGTTGTGTGTTTTTATCAGATGTGTGTGTGTGTGTCATTATTATCTCCACCAGGGGTTTACTTCTGGGACAGCCCTCTGTATGTACAGATGTAGGTGTGTGTGTGTGTGTGTGTGTGTGTGTGTGTGTAACAGACTGGGAGGTAGTCGAGCTAAATGTGGTCAACTGCTTGTTTAACCAGAGTTAGATGAAATCATCGGTGTACTCATATAATCAGTCATGTGTGTGACTTTATTCTGAAGGTGTGTGTCTGAGACCCATTATTTTGTAAGCAGCAGGTGGAAGCCGAAGGCGCAGCACAGTGACTAAACAGAAAAGAGTGACTTCACCTTCAGCTCGAATCATCGTCTGGTCTACCTTTTTTATTTTAGCTTATGTTCAAAAAAGATTAAAAAACAAAAACAACTGGACTTCTTTTCTGTAGTTGAAGACGTTTCGAGGAGCTTTCTCAGTTCAGAAACAGAGAGTGTGGAGTTGAGCTTTTAAAGCTGAGATGGGATGTAAGCTGGATTGCTTGCAGATTGTTCTCACTCTCCTAACAACAGAGGATCGTTATGGTTTTTGCGTGTTTTGTAAAATGTGAAGATTTATTAACTTGCGACCTGTCCAGGGTGTCCCCCGCCTCTCAGACAGTGACTGCTGGGGACAGGCACCAGCTCCCTGCGACACGGAAATGGAGAAGCGGGTAAAGAAAATGGATTGATGAAGATTTATTACAAAGAATTAAAATACTTTATTTTGTAAAATAAAATGAAATAAAATAAAATAAAATGAACACATTTAATTAGGTGAGTCTAAACCTTTGAAATTTGTCCTTTAATAAAACAAAACAAACAAAAATAAAACATCCATCCATTCATCCATCCATCCATCCATCCATCCATCCATCCATTCATCCATCCATCCATCCATCCATCCATCCATCCATTCATCCATCCATCCATCCATCCATCCATCCATCCATCCATCCATCCATCCATCCATCCATCCATCCATCCATCCATCCATCCCTGTGGCATCCCACAAAATCAAGTCTACTAAAATGACATAAATGTGAAATAACGTGTTTAACCTCTAACCGTCATCGTTTTCTAACCCTAACCAGGTAGCTTCACCCCTTAACTTAAGTTTAAAATTCCTGAGTATTTCTGGTGCCTAAACCAACCAAAGAGAAGAGAAATTAAAGATTAAAACAACAGATGTGAAACCCTGGAGTCTCCTGACTGTAAATTATTTTGTTGCCACGAGTTCAAAAAGCTTGAAGGTCGTTTGGTTTGGTGGTTTTCTTGAATCTTATCTTTCCATGTGAGCCGAAAAAATGTCTGTATTTCACCACTTTTAGACAGGAAGGTCAGTCTCTATGTGAAAAATGTAAATAAACTTAGAAGATTTTCGAGTGCTCCCTCAAAACAACCAAGCTGTGTGATAAACATGGCCTTCGGGAGGAACGTTAAAGAAACAGAAACTGTGTTTGCTCAAGCATAAAGCATTGTGGCTTCTTTTAGGAACCAAATATCAAACATATTCTTTTATTTTAAAAGCATTTTGTTCATCACACGGCTACATCTTTAATACTTTTGATGTCTTAATCAGAAAATTAAAATGATAAACGCTTAGTTTGCTGTTAGAACGAACTGGAGTGATTTGTCAGAGTAAATTAAACTTTTAATTGTCTTAACCTTTTTGGTCTCTGCCCCTCGAGGCGAACCTCCCCCGTGTTCCTGAGCAGATTAAACAAACTCCGACTTCAGGTTTGGTTTGGACAGCGAAGGCGAGCGCTGAAGACGGATGGACCCGGGGACATTTTAACAGCTTTCCAACATCCAGCTCCGTCTGTCTCTTCACACTCCCTGTCTGGCCATATTAAGAAAGTCACTCAGACCGACACACCGACAGAGAAGGACCTGGACCTTTTCCCAGATCCTCAGTTCCTGTTGGATAATGAGTACATTTGTTTATGTAATCTGCTCGTCTTTGAGACTGAGTTACAGTAAAACAGCTTGTCCACCGGTTAGTGGTGCACGCTGAGAAGATGTTAAAGCTGTTTTTAGGATCCAAACACCTTTAAAGGGAGACCTGGCTGAAATTAATGTGTGCAGGAATCTTTTCCAAATCACTACTGGCCATTTTGGCAAAAGAGCCTGAAATCACACATTAAAGTCCTCTATCATCTCCACAACTGGATTCTCTCTGAAGTTTTGTCTTTATAAATCTTCCTAATCCGCTCCAGCAATCTCTTAGTGTAGGACAGGGACATTTAACAACCTGGGAACGCACATACACAGGCCCGTTTAAACACTCTCATGCCCTTCTCCATCTACAAACACAGCCTTTTAAGGTAAGCTCTCCCTTCCTTTCCTTTCGGCCTTTGCCTCCTCTCACTAACTCGGCTTCTGTCTCTTTCAGTCTGCTTGCTCACCCCTCAAACCCAAACCAACCCCCCACCATCACCACCACCCGTCGTCTTCATACCCTTATTATTATTATCTTTTTTTCTGTTTCTCCGGCTCCTTCCTCCAGCGAACGCTGCTGGATTCCCTCGTGAGCAGCGTGCCTCTCTTGGGTTTTTTGTTTTTCCGTCTTCTAAACAGAGCTGATTTTTTTTTTTTTGCGAGCGGGCCAAACAAAGCGGAGAGGAAAAGAGCAAACAAACAGAGGATTGCATGATGCAGGGAGACATGGACTGTGGGAGGGTGAAGAAACAGTTTAAGGAGCAACACAACAGCCTGACCTGATAATATTTCCTAAATCTGAGGCTCAGAAAGTAGTCCTGGATTCTAAATAGAGATGGACTCCAATCGTTTTGTCCATATAAGGGGGTCAGGAATGTGCTGCTTTGACCGACTGATCTTCCTCTCACCCTCCCTTTCACTATCTGCGCTCTTTTCTTTCCCCTCTTGTGCTAAATTTCTTGGATTTTTGCTCTTGATGTCATGCGTGCACATAAAAAAACAGGGTTATATGACCACAAACACTCCTACATTCACCTCCAGGTCAGGCAGAGTCGGGTTTCAAAGCCCGTCTGAAACTAATAACATCGTAAACCACAGAAATGTATGAATTTATGTTAATTATAAGCATTATGTTGCAGAAAAGCAACTGATTTATCTTTCAAAACTTACCAGATTCACTAGATTTCTACAGATCTAATGAATATGTTTCTAGATTCAAAACCATCTCTTTTCTTTTAGAAGAGAGTTTAAGTTTTCATTTTAACACTTTTGCTTCATTACAAACTTCCACAGATGTTTTATCTTCTTGTAAAGTGTAAAAATTTGAAAATTCAGACTTGTCTTCTAAGAAAAACAGCTCAACAAGCTCGTTTTCAGAGTTTTAAAAAACTCTGAAAATGAATAATTGTTAATAAAATCTACAAAATGGTCTCTAATGTGACATAAACCTGTTTTAACTCCAACCACAATCATAAAAGTTATTTTTCTAACACTAACCAAGTAATTTTCACCTAAATTTAACCACGTCTGCATTTTCTTAACCAAAGCTGAATACTTTATTTCCCCTTCAGCTTAATTATGTAGTTATTTTAAGTACTTTTCCCTCCCAAACTTAAAGTATTTATTTTCCTGACCCTAACCTAAGTCACATAATTCAAGTTTTTCTGAATCTAATTGTGTAGCTATTTACCAGCCACTAATTAAGTCATTTATTTCCTCTACCTCTTATTGTTTAAGCATTATCCTGACTCTAATCAAGTAGTTTTACACCTAAACCCAACCAGGTAGTTACTTTCTCAACCGTAACTAAAAGGGTTTTTTCCTTAAATCAAATCCTGGAGGTATTATTCTGACCCTAACCAAGTTTTTATGATACATATAAACACATAAAGTTTTTCCCTAATCCTAACGAAGTAGTTGTTTCTCTGAAGGTAGTTAGATGTGACCCTTTTCCACTGGCTCTAAAGGTCCCGGGTCCACTCTACTCGGCTCACTTTGCGCGCGTTTACATCTGCATTTTTTCAAGGCCGGCCCTGCTTCTTTGGTCCCTGCTTCGTCAAGGCACTAGCTTAGCTCCTGTTCACTCATTGGTCATGGGTGTGACCAGATGCGAGCATAAAGAGCGAAGGTAGGAATGTAAACAACAGCGTTAGCTTACCCTGCAGCGTTTCTGCCGTCTGTCCCCCAGCTGAAGGCCTGTAAAGCCTGAAATCTCCGGCTGATAACAGCTGTCGTACTCCGTGCAACAATGGCGGCATCCAGAGCATTTCTTCCACTGCCCCTCTCTTCCTGAAGTCTCAGGAGAATCCTCATAAGTTTAAAAAACAGCAACAACACAGGGCCAACGATGTCCATAGCGCTTTAGTTGTTTACACAACTTGCGCCAAGTTTCGGCCCCGCCCCCCGCAACACGAGGTGTTCCTCTGTTGCCGACCAAACTGGCCGGTGTGAACGCGATGCATTATTTACAGAGCCGAGTAGAGCCGGACTTCTGCATTAGAGTCGGTGTAAAAGGGGCAATAGTTGTTTTTCTAACCCAGTGATTCCCAGTCCTGGTCCTGGAAGAACGCCATCCTGCAGGTTTTAAGTGTTTCTCTGCTCTGACTCAGTGATAAACAGACTTCTGCAGAACCTGAAGACCTGCTGAGGAGCAGAGAAACACCTAAAACCTGCAGGATGGTGGCCCTCCAGGACCAGGACTGGACACCACTGACGTAGTTAGTTTCCCTAACCAAAGATGATACCAGAAGTCTGAAACTGTTATCGAGCAGCTGTCAGCTGAAAATCCCACACAAGTTGAAACATTTGGTCTGGAAGTTTCCTTGAAGCTTCTGGATGATCATGTATCCCAAACAGAAGCAACTGTGTTTTATTACTTTTAGACGAAACGACGTCAGGGTGAAACATTTTATAAACGTCCAAGATTTCATCAAGTGCTCTCAGAACAATCAAACAGTTTGATAAAACCCTCGACCCGAAGCACGTAGAAAGTGCGTTTTAGTGCTGCAGATGAACTCGGGTGCAGAACTCGCACCTTCACGACTCGCACATGTTTCTGGAAACCTTTCGTCTCACCGTTCAGGCTCGCCGCGCGAACTCACAATGAAATACAAGGTGACAGCCGCCCTCTCCGCTTACGTCTCAACTACATTCAGTGGAAACAGATGTTCGAGGAAACAAATAATGATGTCACCCAGCATGAACAGCGGCTGAAAGTATTTGAAAATGATGCGTTCCCGGTGCGTTTGCGGGGTGCATGAAACGAGAGCCTGTTTCATGTTGGAGACGATGAAGGCTGAGAGGAAACAGGCCTGAAAAAATGGATTCTGCCTGTTTAGAAGTTGACCCCGGTGATCTCCTCATACCTCACACTTCAGCTGGTTTCCTACTTTCACATTTTTCATTATGAAAGCAGCGTGGTTGTCTGCAAGCAATAAGACCGGGCTGATAGTGAGACGGTTTACCTCTCTGACACAAACCAGTCCGTATCATGTTTACTGAAATGACATTTTTACTTGACGTTTCACTCATGATGTGTCTGAGGCGCCATTCTTAGGACTCAGCATTATTGGACATGGGCAGAAAATGCTGAAAAGGTCATTCTGGAGTGTTTACATATGAGCGATCAATAATCAGACCCTCCAGGATTTCGCGATGTTGCGATCGCAACTATTAACACAAAATCAAGCAAACCCCGCAAAATCGCAACTATTTGCAACTTTGCTCAAAACACCGCAACTTTCCTGCAACTTTAACCCAATATTTATTGTTTCTAAAGTGATTCTCCACCGTTTCTGCAGTCTAGTCTCTTCTTTGTGGGTTTGTGTAGCGTGGAATACAAAATAACCCCAAATAACTCAGGAAGAAGACACGTGACGTCACTTCCTGTTAACATCAGAATGCCGGGAGCGTGCAGGAGCAGCGACCGAAGCCAAAATGTGCGCTAATGCTTCACATTTGCCCACAAAGATTTCAGCAAACCAGTTTCCTCCCCAGCTGCAGCTGTTTTGCACGTCCTGCAGTGTAATCATGGAACATAAACGCATCGACAAACACTTTGTGTCTGCAAAACATGTGAGGAGAGCTGCAGACCAGGGACAATCCAGAAATGCTCATGAAAGTCAGTTTAGAAGCTCTCAAAGTTCTCAAATAAAGCAGCTTTTGAGAATGTCAATGTTTGTTGGGAATTATCTTATAAAACTAGGAAGTATTTTTGGTTTATATGTTAAAAGTTATGTTTTTTTATTGATTTTAGTAAAAAAAAAAAAAAGCAACTTTTAGGAAAATGCCCCGCGAAATCAGGCATTTTAGCCGCAACAATCACAAAAAATGCCTGCGAAATCCTGGAGGGACTGAATAAGGGAAATAAAGTGAGAGAGTTGAGGGCGAGGGAGAGAGGAAAAGACGCTCAAACCTTTGGCTCACTGACTTTGTATTTTAGTATTCAGCCAGAGTTTGGTTGGGTTTGATCATCACGTCTCATTTTACTAAAACTCTGAGGCTCAGGAGGACAAGCGGCCAGCTGCCAATCAGAAGGTTGGTGGTTCGAACACAAAAATGACTATAAGTCAGTCAACTTTACAGATATTCAGCTAAAATTGGGCGTGGTAGTAGCTAAGAGTCATTCCCAGCACCTCCTCTGAGTGCTAACAGGTCACTCAAGATGTTGTAATTTTATGTGAGATCAAACATGACATTATTTTCAATATTTATCAGGTGTGTTTTTAATGTTCTCTGAAGGCCTTGTAGGAGAACTTTTTACAGAAATTAACTCAACAGGTTCATGTTCGAGTCACCTTTTAAACTCAGACCAAAGTCTGGTTTCATTCATGATCTATCAGAAGATGAATCCTGCTAAACTGTCACCAGATGATGTCATGATTGTCCCGTATCCTGTCAGCTGTTTGACAACTGTTTATTTTTTCAGCCGAGTTACCAGCAAAACCTGCTCTGGTTCTGCCATCAGACAGGCCGAAACCGAAAAGCAGCCATGTTGGCGCGCCGACGAAGCTTCTGAGTTTAATAAAGTTTATTTATGAAAACGTTGTTCACAGAATGAAGAAGAACCGTCAGTCCTCCCAGTTTGTGTCTGGGAACGTTCTTTCTTCAGTTCGGATCAGAAGGCATCCCCGCGTCATGATGCTGCCGCCGCCATGCCCCACAGCAGGGAGAGCCGATAAGCAGAACTGGATCGGCGCCACGAGCTGTTTTCCTTGGACAAAAAGTGAACTCTAAACAAGCTTTGGAGTTTTTTCTCTTTAAATATTTACTTTTAGACGAACTAATTTCTGGAGCTCTTTTACCTTTTTGTTGTTTTTCTGATTAACACCTGCCTCGTTGCTCTGTGGTTCCGACCCGACTTTAATCTGTCCTACTGTTCGGTCCAAACGCAGCTTCTTTGTGGAGTCCTTCGCTTGGTGAAAACTTCAGGGCTTTTTACCAACAGTTGTATAAAATTAAATTGCCTTAATCAAATAATTATAAGACTTCTGAAGGCAACTGGCAGCAACAAGTCCTACTTTGGCAACGGAACATAAATATGCTCACGCTACATGTTTTTCTTTTTGAATTCAATGTTTTCTTTTAATTTTATTTTATTTTGTAGAGATCCGTTAAATCCCAGAACACCTCAGGGGTTTTTACACACACACACACATACACACACACACACACACACACACACACACACACACACACACACACCGGGCTGCTGCTGCAGAAACTGCATGACATCATATGATCTCATAACCGAAGCATTCGGGTCTGACACACAGA
>NC_051437.1:28434732-28451686 GCF_001649575.2 Kryptolebias marmoratus
ACACACACACACACACACACACACACACACACACACACACACACACCGGGCTGCTGCTGCAGAAACTGCATGACATCATATGATCTCATAACCGAAGCATTCGGGTCTGACACACAGACCTGCAGAGACAAGACGAGCTGAGAGTCAGGAGGAGAGACAAGGACGATTCTACGAGTTAAATGTCCAGAAAGCAGAAATCAGGACGTGTCAAACGTTAACGCAGCAGCTGACATCGGCTTATAGGTTTAATCACAATTTAACTGTTATTCTGTGAGTTTGCGCTGCTTTGTTTTCCTGTTTGAAGTTTCTTCTGTACGTTTTTCAGCTTCTTCGGCTGTTTTAAACCATTCAGGCATCAAAACGTTGAAGACGGGAGCTAAAATATTTACTGTTTGTAACTTTAATACTTTTTAAAACTCATAACTTTAGATAAATTTATATTTTCACTGAAAGAAATTGAGATTTGTACTGATAGCTAATTTTAGCTTTTACGTTTTCACTTAGCTAACTTCAGGTTTTAGCTACTGTTCTGCTAATTTTAGATTTAAGTGCAGTTGTGGTACTATTAGCTTTTAGCTTATGTTATGCTAATTTTACTTTTTAGCCACTGTGATGCTAATTTTATCTTTCAGCTACAGTTTGGTTATCCTTAGCTTTTGACTTTTGTTTTGCTAATTTTAGTTTTTAGCTACTGTTTTGTTAATCATTGCTTTTAGCTTCTGTTAGGCTAACTTTAGTTTTTAGCCACTGGTTTGCTAATTTTATCTTTTAGCTACTGTTTTGGTATCCTTAGCTTTTGGCTATTGTTTTGCTAATTTTAGTTTTTAGCTACTGTTTTGTCAATCATTGCCTTTAGCTTCTGTTAGGCTAACTTTAGTTTTTAGCCACTATGTTGCTAATTTTATCTTTTAGCTTCTGTTTTGTTATCCTTAGCTTTTGGCTATTGTTTTACTAATTTTAGTTTTAGTTACTGTTTTGTTAATCTTAGCTTTGAGCTACTAATGCATTAATTTGAGGTTTTAGCTACTATTTTTTGTTTGTTTTTGCTTTTAGCTACTGTTTTGCACATTTTAGCTTTTAACTGCTGTTTTACTGGCTTTAATTTTTAGCTACATTTATTCTAAATTTAATTTTTAGCAAATTAATTTTTTAGCATTTAGCTAAAGTTTTGCTAACATTCCACTTGTTTTAAATATTAGGGCCGAATCTCTGCTTGTTTTATATATATTTACTGTATTTATATATAAATGATAAAAGAAGTCATTTCTGATTGACTTCGGCTGTTTTGTTTTCTTTAGCTGATGTGAGGCCTCCGTAGGAAAGGCTGAACAGAGAAATGATAAGGAGGATGGCACGGAGGAATGAGTCAGATTTGGTTGTTTGTGTTTTCCACACTTTTAGTTTCCGTGGCAACATTTTGATTTCACTTCCA
Source organism: Kryptolebias marmoratus (assembly GCF_001649575.2). Taxonomy (NCBI): domain Eukaryota; kingdom Metazoa; phylum Chordata; class Actinopteri; order Cyprinodontiformes; family Rivulidae; genus Kryptolebias; species Kryptolebias marmoratus. The sequence continues at coordinate 28,436,165 of NC_051437.1, forward strand.
GCCAATAATTTGGGCTGAAACGCTCAGTCAGCAGAAACATCTCAGAGTTACTCAATCGGCTCTGAGGGGGAAAAAAAGAGCTTTTATTGTGATATTTTAAAGAATAAACGGCTGATTTTAAACCAAACTTTGTAAAAAATTTAAAACAGCTTTTCTAAATTTAGCTTCACAGAAAAGTCAAACAACAAAGACATTGTAGAGACGCAAGGAGGGTTTTCTGTGACACTACAGAGCGCTGAAAGCTGCTAAAGCTGCTAAATGACTGCTGAATGACTGCTAAAGCTGTTGAATGACTGCTGAATGACTGCTGAAAGCTGCTGAATGACTGCTAAAGCTGCTAAATGACTGCTGAATGACTGCTAAAGCTGTTGAATGACTGCTGAATGACTGCTGAAAGCTGCTGAATGACTGCTAAAGCTGCTAAATGACTGCTGAATGACTGCTAAAGCTGTTGAATGACTGCTGAATGACTGCTGAAAGCTGCTGAATGACTGCTAAAGCTGCTAAATGACTGCTGAATGACTGCTAAAGCTGTTGAATGACTGCTGAATGACTGCTGAAAGCTGCTGAATGACTGCTAAAGCTGCTAAATGACTGCTGAATGACTGCTAAAGCTGTTGAATGACTGCTGAATGACTGCTGAAAGCTGCTGAATGACTGCTAAAGCTGCTAAATGACTGCTGAATGACTGCTAAAGCTGTTGAATGACTGCTGAATGACTGCTGAAAGCTGCTGAATGACTGCTAAAGCTGCTAAATGACTGCTGAATGACTGCTAAAGCTGTTGAATGACTGCTGAATGACTGCTGAAAGCTGCTGAATGACTGCTAAAGCTGCTAAATGACTGCTGAATGACTGCTAAAGCTGTTGAATGACTGCTGAATGACTGCTGAAAGCTGCTGAATGACTGCTAAAGCTGCTAAATGACTGCTTAAGCTGCTGAATGACTGCTGAAAGGTGCTGAATAACTGTTGATTGACTTCTGTAAGCTGCTGAAAGCTGCTGAATGCTGAAGAAGCTGAAACTGAGTTGGTAAAGCTAAACGAGCACCAGCTAAAAGCTAAAAGTAGCAAAGTGGTAACTAGGATCTAAAATGAGTAAAATCCCTGCTAAGTTTCCACACGAGGAACTTCTCCCTCCCTCAGGAACAGTTAATGACATTTTGGAAACTCCAACAGTCGGGACCCGAGAGAAGCTGGTTTATAATCAGAACGAAGGGACGAACGTTGGAACGAGGACAACATCATCTTTAAGACAAGAGATGCTTTTACTGTCACTGCAGACATCACTGATTCTGTAGAAGGACACAAAGATCTTAACCTGATCTTGACCCCAATCTAAGCTTTTTTTCTCTTTAAACCAATAATGGGATAAATTTAAACATAACCTTTGAGTGACTCTCCTTTGTCCCTGATCTAAGGTGGGTGTCTGCGATGTTTATGAACACAAACACTCCGTCCTGCAGGGGACGTGTCGATCGGTAACCAGGAAGCCGGGTTGTTGTTTTGAGCAGAGTATGAATAAAATGTAAACAGAACCTGCAGCACAGAGCCACGCGGAGATCACTCCTCTGTTGCTTTTATTTCTTATCTCTCTGTTCCAGCTTTAAAACCTTCAATCAACATATTTTAATTCATTCTGTCGATCCGATTAAATGATTTGGTTCACTTTAAAAAACTGGTTCTTTTTTATTCAAATATTGGTTTCTAAAAGGATTCCCAACAGCTCAGAGAAGCTTATTGGTATATATAATTATTACGGTTTATTATTAAACTGGGTGTAAGTTCTCAGCTTCACCAGGTTCTCCAGTTTTTTTGTTTTAATTCCTCAGAACTCGAACGATGAGAGACTGATCTTTAAACGTGAAGCTGGCCCTGACTCTTGCGTCTCGGACAGCACCTCCCACACACACTTCCTCTCTGTCACCACTTCGCTGGGTGTTAACGAACACACCCTTTCTGCATCGTAAAAAACTGCTCACAGATACACGGATGGATGTGTGACTGTATGCATTTGTAAATGTGTGTGTGTGTGTGTGTGTTGAAATCGAAATGATAAACACATAATTTGATGCGTCCCACCTTCTTTCTAGGAACAAAACACATTTATGTTAATATTTAAATGTTGAAGTTTTGGTTTAGAGTTCAGCAACATGGTTTGTGTTAGCATAGGTTTTCAGGAAATGTGTGTAAGCAGCTAAGAAATATGGCTGTGTGTATATATATATATATATATGTGTGTGTGTGTGTGTGTGTGTGTGAGGGTGTGGCTGGCATAGTCAGCCATTGAACGCATGTTATTATTCCTGTTTTCAGGTTGCAGAGCAGCAAACCCACACAGAAGTCATTGTTCTGAGTTTCGTCATCTCAAAGTGTTTCACATTTACGTCTCATGACACTAACACTAACATTTCTGAGATCTCTGCAGATATAAGTCATAAAGCAGTCGACTCAGTTCAGCGGGAAAACCAAATAAAACAATGAGTCACAGAGTGGATTTAAAAAGATGGACGCAGAGTTGAGCCTGTTTTAAGCCGTAAGAAATCAATATAAAAGAAACATGTCGAGTTTCCCAGCTTTAGGTAATCAGAACTAGTGTTAAATTTAAAAACCTGCAATTTGTCATCTGTCAGCCGGGACCACACCACAACAAAATGAGTTTATAGGATTATTTAAGGTAGAGGAAGGTTGAATTGATCTGAAGATTGAAGTTTCATGGCTTGGAGCTGAGAAGACTCAGTTGAGTGAACATCCTGACCAGCTTAGGACCAGATGGAGAAGCAGATGTTTGTAGGGATACAGGAGGAAAGTGATGAGAAGGTTTGGGGTGCTGGACTGGACTGAGATGGATGATGTGGACCTGCTTCCTCTGGAGTATCTTCTCTGAAGGTGAGCCGACACACAGGGAGGGCTTCCTGTTGATGATGGAGCACGTCAGAGCAAAAATGGAGTCCAAGGCGTCTGGGGAACGGTACAAAATCATGTCTGCAACATCATCCATGAATGGAAGATGTTTGGAACCACCAGGACTTTTCCTGGAGCTGCCCGCCTGACCAGTCTGCGTGACCGGGGTAAGTCAGGGAGGTGATGGTCGTTCTGACTCCAGCGTTGGTCTGTGGAGAGAGGAGAACCTTACAGAAGGTCAACCATTTCTGCAGCTCCAATCAGGCCTCTATGGTAGAGAGGTCAGATGGTAAAAAGACATCTGAAGGACTCTCGGACCATGAGAAACGTTCATTACCATTCATTACCTGACCATTATCACTCCCACAGTGAAGCTCGGCGGTGGCAGCATCATGCTGTGGGGATGTTTTTCGGCAGCAGGAACAGAGAGACTAGTTAGGGTCGATGGAAAGATGATCACAGCAATGTACAGAGACATCCTGGATGATAACCGCTCTGGTTCTCAGCTACAGGAGATGTAATCAGACACTCAAACCACCTCAGCTGACTCCTTCTGATGCAGAGGAGCAGCAGCTCCACCCTTATATCTAAGGCTGAGCCACCATACAGAGGAGGCACTTCTCATCCACACCTGATGACCCCAGGTGAGAACTGGAACGTAGACGGACCAAACTGAGAGCTTCACCTTTCAGCTCAGCTCAGGAGTCTCCAATCCTGGTCCTGGAGGGCCTCCATCCTGCAGGTTTTACTTGTTTCTCTGCTCCAACACCTGATTTACATCAATAGGTGATTAACAGGCTTCTGCAGAACATGAAGAGGTGATTTAACCTCTGAATCAAGTGAGTTGGAGCAGAGAAACAAGGAAAACATGCAGGATGGTGGCCCTGAGGACCAGGATTGGAGACCCCTACCCTAAATCAAGGTGGTTACCAGAGCTTATTGGTATTAGCCAACACAAAAATGGCTAAAAATGGACGATATTGAGCTAAAGTTTGGTGTGGTAGTAGCTGAGAGGCACAATTTCTGAGTGCTTTCACACCTCATCATTTACAAGTTTTGACCAAAACAACTAAACCCTTTAAACCAGGGGTCTCCAATCCTGGTCCTGGAGAGCCACCATCCTGCATGTTGTCCTTGTTCCTCTGCTCCAACACACCTGATTTACATCAATGGGTGATTAACAGGCTTCTGCAGAACAAGAAGAGGTGATTTAACCTCTGAATCAGGTGTGTTGGAGCAGAGAAACAAGGAAAACATGCAGGATGGTGGCCCTCCAGGACCAGGATTGGACACCCCTGGCTCAGCTCCGTCTTCACCATGACTCCAAACCAGGATCCATCCTCCAGCTCCATCCTGCCACCACGCGTCTCATTTTTAAAGGGTCATCACCTTTTTCCGATTTATTTATTTATTGTTTTTCAATTGTTTAATCAACTGGATAAAAAGAGGAACAGAGCAGGAAGAAGTGACCTTAACAAACAGAGAAAGAAAATGATTAAAAAAGGCTTTTTTTCAAGTGAAATGGTAGTCTTGGTTTTCTAAAAGTTTACAAACTTCTCTCTCTCTCTTTTATGAGTTGGGTAACTTTAAATTACAATGTCAGAAAACTGTAGGACTTGGTCGTGTCAACCTCAATGAACAAATCAACAAATTCCTCAATAAATTTACTTTCAGAGTCATAATTTGATGCTGGTTTACCAGGAATCTGTTGGGTTCTTTGGGTTTAAATGTTTGGATTGCCCTGCTTTGCAAAACAAAACTGAAAATTAAATCCCCGAAGCAGTGAAAAGAACAGACTTTTCTGCAAGAATCTGCTGTGAAATTAAAGGAATGAAGTGGAGAAACCGAAGGAACTAAAAAAGGCCTTGTTTCATGTGAAGTGCAGTGTTGTGTTTCTGAAATGAGAAGCCCACAAACTGCTCTCCCACTTTGTAAAACCTTCTGGTTGTGGCTCGCAGACTCACACATTGATTCTTGTATGGATTAAGCAAACAATGAGATCAAAGACGTTCCTCTTGGACTTCGGAGTCACATTTCACATCAAACCTTTGGTTAAAAAGAGAACATTTCCAGATCTGTCAAACACTTTTAAGTCACGGCCAAATGTCCTGGTTATAAAACAAACAGTCTGTATCGAAATGGAAAAACTTGCTCCGCTTTTAAACCTTGTCTGTTTCTGTTGGGTTTTAGTGCGAGCGTCTGTCTCTCTGTCATCGGTCACCAGAAACAGGCACGTATTCCAGGACCTTTTTTGGTCCTTGTTCCCTTTCCATTGTGACACCGTCATCGCTGGCCTTCGGCTCGGAGACAGGAAAGCTCTTGTGGGGGAATCAGACAAAACAGAAGGAGGCCGGATAGATACGGAGCTGACAGCTGACCTTCGCTTGAGGCTGCGCAGGAATCCGAGTCAGAGTTCAAAGTCTGTCCTGATGCAGAAATCTGCGTTTGAGTCTCAGCAAAGAGGCTGCTTTCCCTTATCAAAGTCTTCTGACTCGAATCAAACCCAAAGACGTGAGGACTTGAGCAGAAACAGCCTTCAGGTGGCCCTTCGCTGGTTTCTGTTTCGATAAACGACGTTAGAGATCGAAGTTAAGATTCCTCCGATTTCTGAAACATTTGATCTTCATTTACAAGGCCTAAGATATGAGCTCATTGCTCTTTTTTTAAAAATGAGTAAAAAGGCTGTAACAGCAGGCGTTTAATTTGGTGGTGCAATACTGCCCCCTACTGGTCGGTTTTCAGAACTGTCTGCATCATCTGCTGGTTTTAATAAACTTTTTATGTCATGGGAAAAGAAAAACATAAAACAATTAGTGCACTTATATTCAAAAAATGTGTGTTGGTGAAGATATATTCACTGAGCCTGAAACTAAAAACAGAAATGGCTTAAAAATACCCATTTATACCATACAGGGCAAAATATAAAGTAACTAGTTTTGGGGTCATTTTGTGGATTATGCTGTTTTGTTGTCACATTTTTATGTTTGACTGGGCATAATTAGAGTTAGGTGAAAATGAATTGCTTTAAAAACCACATATTTCACACTTATTATGTGTATTAAAGGGAATTTTGATAAGATTGTGCAAACTTGTGCCACCTACATAACCGCTTATTAATATACAACCACAAATCACATCATTTAAAATAAAAAAAAAATAAACTGCCTAAGAAAGAAAAAAAGGAAAAAACAATAACAAAATATATATTGCAGTTCTACAGTTTTTAATTTCTTTGTGTGTTTATTTGTGCATTTTTTTGCATTTAATAGTTTGGGCATTTTAATTATTTCAGCTAATTTTGTCATTTATTCCAATCCAATCCAACTTGTTTTTATACAGCACTTAAAAACAACCACAAAGGTCCAAGGTGCTGTAAATAAAAATAAATAATAATGATAAAAAACTAAATAAAGCTGTAACAGCAGCCACATGAAACAGAAAAAACATGATAAAAGACATAAAACCACACCATAACAAAAACAAATAAAGAACATAAAAGCATTTATTTATCTAGCATTCTATTTGTTTTAAAGTTTGTGTTCTACCCTCTCTTTTTCAGTTTTAATTGATTCAGATGTTTTGAGCTATTCATGTTCATTGTTTTATGAGTTTATTTCAGCAGTTTGGCCCACTTTGGTTGTTTTTAATGTGCTTTATGTATTAGTCAATTTAATTTAATAGAAAATGACATAACATTTATTATTTATTCGTTTCCAGCAATCCCAGAACATTTTAATTTACACTCCAGGCTGTCCTGCGGTTTTATTTTGAAAAACTACATTTCCCAGCATTCAACTGAGCAACGTAACTGTTGTAAATTAATGCTTATCGCAATATTTAACAATTTTGAAATATTTTTTATTAGTCCTAATATAAAACAAACACCGAAGGGAGAAAAATAAATAAATAAAAACGTTTTGTTAAAAAAAATAAATCTCCGTCGACCTCCGTCCTCATGACGAAGCGGAAGTGAATTCTTCTTCCTTTCCTCCATTAGGTGAGTGCGTGGTGGCAGCGAGATTTTCCGCGCTGTTCGTGAAACCGGCTAATTTAGTGTCACATTTCCCCAAACTTACCCCCGATTCAAGCCGAATAACGTGTTTTCGTTTGTGAATTTTCAGATTGTCGCCATGGGCCGCCGACCCGCCCGCTGGTAAGTCCCGTAGCTCTCAGACAAACCGGAGCGAAGTCGGGAAAATGGCAGCGGCTCCGTGTCCGCTCCATGTGCACCGCGAAGCAGCACCGGCAGGCCTTAACACAGATTTACTGTCAGGATTAAACCAAAAACACTTTCTCTGAAAACTTTTAGTCCCAATAAAGCCTTGTAGTAATCAGCAGCCCTTTATATAATGCTAGTCGCACGTAGCGTTAGCTTGTTGAGCTAAATGCTAGCTCCTTAGCATTTAGCTACCAAACTAATCTACCTCTACATGTAAGATAAGTTAAAAAAACAATGTTTTGTCTTCATATTTCGTTATGACAGGGCTTTATTTAGATAAAGATGTATAAAAACGAAACTTTTCCAGTCCTGGAGCTAATTGACCCAACTTAAAAAGTTAAATAATCCTTTAAAAAATGAAATAAACTCAGATGAAATAATACAAACCTTGGTTTTATGCTTAACTGTAATGCTTTAATTTGGAGCCACTTATGTCTTTTTGGCCTATAAATTGCATTATTTTATGTAATATACCAGATAATAAGTTAAAATAAAAGTTACTAAACTGCTTTCTAAAAATACAATAGTTACATAGTCACCTATTCTCGTTTATTGTCTAATTAACAAAACAAACAAATGAGTTTTTGCACTAGTATAATTTGCAAATTTGTGTTCTTCCTGATGACAACATGAGATATGCATTAAGTGACTTAATCTACAATATTTACATTAGGTTTTCATGCCAAAAAACATGAGGAATATTTTGTCAGAAAACAATATTGATAGAAATCCTTCAGTATTTTGTTTTTACATCTGTTCCTTAATGTGAGATTGTGATTCTTTAGGAAAAAAGAAATAAAGCTGCATTGATTAAAGAGACTAAGCGAGACGTTTTCTCTCTTCCAGTTACCGTTACTGCAAGAACAAGCCTTACCCCAAGTCTCGCTTCTGCAGGGGTGTTCCTGGTAAGATATTTAAGCTCTTTGTCCTCGGACCTGATGTCAGGTAGATCGGTCGTGACCGCAGCTTCGTTCAGATCAACATGTCCGTCCTGTCGCCGGTGCAGAAACCTCCATGACGTTTCTGTAACTCATTAAATGTTTAAACAGCAGAAGTCTAACCTGCTTCAGTAACAGAGGACTGGGTGGTCGCTCTCCTGCATGTTTTAGATGTTCTTCCTTTAAAACACCTGCTTTAAATGACGTGCTGCTGGAGAACTTGATGATTTGTTGAGGAGGTAATTGAACCGTTTGAATCGGGTGCGTTGGAGCAAAAAAACCTAAAACTTCCAGGACGGCGGCGCGTCGAGGCCTGGAGTTTGTTGTAAAAAGATGAGTGAGGGCGAGCTCACAAAACATAAGAATAAAAGACGGAGACGACAGTCTGTTCAGGACATCAGTGAACGAGTTTTTGCCTTCTCGGCTTATAATGTGCCAAGAACTGATTTAAAATTAACGTCTTGTCAAATGTCACTCAGACTGGGGGTTCAGGGTAATAAATTAAGTCTGTATTTTTAATATACTGACTTCATTTTGATGCAAAAGGTTTAAAGCCATAATAAACATAGAAAACCAAGTCTTTTGATCCACCTTATCCTGTTCAGTCTGATGCAGGTTTATTTTCATTCTGGGTATATTTAAAGTTAGTTAAAACATGTTTTAGCAGATTGGTGAAACCATTATAGTTGTTTCTGAAAAAGGTTTTAGTTGGCAGGAAACCTGTCAGGTGTTTTGATAAAGTAATCTGCAGCTTATTAAGCCGACCGGTCTCGCTGCGGTGCGGTTCTGGTGTGCAAAGGCTGCAGACAGCGACTCTGTGGTTGTGTATGTCCTCAGCTGGGAGGTGCTGGGTGCTTTAAGGGACCACTGAGACAAAATTACCTATGTCTTCATGTTGAAGTGCGTTACACAAGAGTTTCAAACCTTTAACCCAAATGTTGTGGTCGTCTTCACAGATCCAAAGATCAGGATCTTTGACTTGGGCAGGAAGAAGGCCAAGGTCGATGAGTTCCCTCTGTGCGCCCACATGGTCTCTGATGAGTACGAGCAGCTGTCCTCAGAAGGTAAGAAGGCAGGAGGCACGTTTAGGATCTATTTCCCCTCATTAAGTCAAAATGAAGCCCTGTTGGCTCTAACGATGCATGGATATTTACTTGTATGCAGCTGAAATATAAATAAAGTTAATAATAAAGCGATATCTTCTCTGAATGTGCAGCTTATAGTGTAGGATGATCAGAAATACCAAATAGGAGAGTCGATGACTACAGATTCAGCAGAAAGAAACAAATAAAACAGAGCCAAACAGTGAACAAAACCTGAAATCTGCAGTAAAATCTGCACATTTTGCATAATTTAAATAAACATTAAACATGTGGTAGGTATTTAAAAAATAAAACGTGCATGTTACTGTCAGTTACATTGTGGAGGAAAATAAGATGTTGGTCAAAACAAATCTGAGGTAAACTGTATTTTCAAAATAAAAGTTCAAAGAGGAAATTGTGCCTCCGTTTTGCTTGCATGTTGTAGGTTTTACAGTGAGTTACAGAATTTAAACCTGAAACGTGAACATGAAGAGGAACTGAGGTTCAGCATTTAAATGTCCAGCTTTGTAAATCGTCCTGGTGTGGAAACAAGTTTTGTTTAAATATCAAAAAACACAATTTCAGGTTAGATATTTGTCCTTATGTTGATTGGTTGGCTATAAAAATCCCAGTGAAGGAGAAGAACCTTTAATTTAAGGTGTTAACTTGTTCTGATCCTTCGACTGGCGGCGGGAGAAAGTTTCTCCACACAGAACGGGGATGAAAAGCTCATCACGACTCCTGAGATGTTTCCTGCAGATTTATGAGGAGGTTGACGTACGGCAGAAATCAGACCCTCCAAGATTTCGCGATGTTGCGATCGCAACTATTAACGCAAAATCAAGCAAACACCGCAAAATCGCAACTTTAACCCAATATTTATTGTTTCTGAAGTGATTCGCCACCGTTTCTGCGGTCTAGTCTCTTCTTTGTGGGTTTGTGTAGCGTGGAATACAAAATAACCCCAAATAGCTCAGGAAGAAGACACGTGACGTCACTTCCTGTTAACATCAGAATGCCGGGAGCGTGCAGGAGCAGCGACCGAAGCCAAAATGTGCGCTAATGCTTCACATTTGCCCACAAAGATTTCAGCAAACCAGTTTCCTCCCCAGCTGCAGCTGTTTTGCACGTCCTGCAGTGTAATCATGGAACATAAACGCATCGACAAACACTTTGTGTCTGCAAAACATGTGAGGAGAGCTGCAGACCAGGGACAATCCAGAAATGCTCATGAATGTCAGTTTAGAAGCAATCAAACGGAGGCTGAAACGTTGCTTTTTAAAAACCTGACAGTTCTGCTGCTTTTCTCCTCTGCAGCTCTGGAAGCTGCTCGTATCTGTGCTAACAAGTACATGGTGAAGACCTGCGGAAAAGATGGCTTCCACATCCGCATGCGTCTGCATCCCTTCCACGTCATCCGCATCAACAAAATGTTATCCTGCGCTGGAGCCGACAGGTGAGAGGCCGTCAGACGTGGGTTCAGATTTAAATGTTTCCCTTCAATTGTTGAAACTCCTCGGTGCTCCTCAGGCTCCAGACTGGAATGCGAGGTGCCTTTGGGAAACCCCAGGGCACCGTGGCCCGTGTGCACATCGGCCAGGTGATCATGTCCGTGCGTACCAAGGCCCAGAACAAGGAGCACGTGGTCGAGGCTCTGCGCAGAGCCAAGTTCAAGTTCCCCGGCCGCCAGAAGGTAACCGAACCCGACACGTCAGTCAGGGAGAGGGGGTCCGGATCTGCAGCTTATTAAGCCGACCGGTCCCGCTGCGGTGCGGTTCTGGTGTGCAAAGGCTGCAGACAGCGACTCTGTGGTTGTGTATGTCCTCAGCTGGGAGGTGCTGGGTGCTTTAAGGGACCACTGAGACAAAACTTTGACGTTTAAAGTTTGTAATGATTGAGTTTGAGAGCCTGCGGTGACGTCCTGTGAACGTTCTCGTCTCCAGATCCACATTTCCAAGAAGTACGGCTTCTCCAAGTTCAACGCCTGTGACTTCGACGACATGATGGCCGAGAAGCGTCTGATTTCTGATGGCTGCGGGGTGAAGTACATCCCCAGCAGGGGTCCTCTGTCCCGCTGGAAGGCCCTGCACGCCAACTGAGCACGCCGCAGACTTCCTGCGAGCGCTCACACCAATAAAAGTGGATTTGAGTACAAACATGTTGCTGTTATTGACTTTATTTTCTGTCCAGACTTAACCAAGATTCTTGACACGATGCATCAAATGTTCAGATTAAATATTTCTCTCAGGAATAAACGTCCATCATTTCATAGGTGGAAGCTCTGTGGATCAAAGTAACGCTGAGGATAAGTTGGTTTATACATGGAAATATTTCAGCGTTCAGCTGAATCCTACTTGGATTAGTTTTATTTTCAGTTAATGTTTAGGAATCCCCTCTGAATTTAAATGGAAGTGAAACAAATAAAGTATGAGAAATAAAAGCAGGTCACGGGTCAGAGTTATAAACACACCTTTACTTGGACCTCAAACATTTTACATTTGTTGTAACTGGATAAAATCTTTTAAGCAGATGGTTTATTTAAAGTAAAGTAAGTTTAAAGTCATTTATTTAGGATTAAAAGAGGAGTTAACTGCTTGATACGAGACATTTCTTTTAAACCATTTATTTCCGTCTTGTCTGGGGAAACCGAGCAAATATGGAGATTACACTGATTTTATTTTTAACATGAAATAAAACACTTTACAACAGGGGCGCCACCAAGAGGGGGCCCAGGGGGGGCGATGGGCACCCCTAAAACCTTAATGGCCCCCCTAAATCACACCGTCTTATCCTCCAGAATCTCAAACTTTTTATTTTTTTGTGCAATTTTTTTTTAGCTATGTGGAATCAGAACCCCATAAATATAAAATAATAACTTTTTGGTTAACATAAATGCTGTATATTTTATTGAAATATAAAAGTTAAAAGCCCGTCTCCCTGAATAATGACAGCCAGTCTTCAGTTTAACTAAATAAAATGTATGTATAATAATATTTTTATTAATAAATATAAATTTAAAAGAGGACAAGCTTCAATAAGGCTGAATAATAACAACACACACACACACACTGGCTGTTGTTTTTGTGTGTTTTAATTCAGGACTTCGGAGTGTGTCTGTGGAGCTGTCAGCAGCAGAAGCTTTCCAGCAGCTGCAGCTTCGGCTGATTTTAGTCCCACCCACAGGAAACTGATTTAGCTGCTGCCCAGCGCCGAGCTTCAACACACACACTCACACCCCGCAGAGTCCAGGCTCCCAACAGCCGGTGAGTTTGTTTTAGTTTGTTTTTATCAGAAGCAGGGGCGCCGTGTTACCTGATCCCTGAAGGTCTGGGAGGAGTTTTTGTTTCTGAGGGTGAAAAACCTGAGCTGGAAAATAAAACAAACAAAAAAAAAAACCAGAGAAGAAGAACGACAGGAAGGAAAACACACATCCAGCTGGAGGTTTGTCTGTCGGAGGCGACAAGAACTCACTGATGGCTTTAGGAGGCGATAAACTGTGACAAGTTTCTAATAAACAGGAACAATAAGCAGAAATGGGACGTTTCTCTCTCTCACACACACACACACACACACACACACACACACACACAGAGTGTATAATTAGGCTCTCATGGGAAACAGACAGAAATCCAGCTGCAGATTCTGGAGTTTTTTGTAGTGAAGTCAGGTTTTGATGAGGTTTTCTGAGCAGACCTGATCTCTGTTAATGTGCTTTAAAAACTGTTTATTTTACTCTGAAATACAAATAGTTGCATCATATTACAACTGCTTTCTCTCTCCAACATCCTAAATCATTTTTCTTTTCTTTGAGCAGTTTTATTATCAACTTTTACTGTTGTTATTCATGATAACGTGCTGCTGCAAGCTTTAGCAGTTTTAAATGTGATATATTATTAAAATTACCTCGAGCAAAGTTTAATAGATTTAAATTTCTTTGCATAAATGCTGCGTTAAAGTGAAACAAACAGTTGTGTTCGTACCAAAACTTGAAGAAAAAGCAGAAAAACAAACTATTTTTTTATCCTCGTTGTTGTTTTTTATCTTTCATCTGGATCATTTTAAAGAAATCATGCAACATTCTGTAAAATGTAAAATATTCCCTTGATAAAACCCACAAAGGACTTGTCTGCACATGAAAAAACTTTACATTTCTGCTCAGTCGTGTTGCTTAATTAGTTCTAAAAAGGGGTGAAATGTTGTATTTAAAAGTAAATCTAATCCTTTTGCATACAAGTACTTCTCTAATCTGACTTAAATGCTTTTAATTAGGGAATTAATCCTATTAAATATGAAGTAATATGTAAATACTTCACTCGCCTTGAAGTATTAAATGAGTTAAACTTGTTGACATGAAGATTAATGGGTCTGCAGGAAAAAAGGAGTTTGTTTTCTCAAATTTAACTCATAAATTAAAACCCTTCAACCCTCCATTAAAGTTTCTGGGTTTATTTGACTTTTTCTGATATTCTGACAACATTAAAGTCTGTTTGTGTAAAAAGTTTTCACAAACTTTCAGAGTAAATCAGATGATTTTGCTCTGTGGAATAAAAAACAATCATTCAAACTATTAAACGTAAACAAAATCTTCTGTTTTTACTTTTAAAATCTCAGCTCATCAGGTTAAAACTAATAATAAAGTGAAGTTTTTGGGTATTTTGGATCGTGGACAGTTATCGTGTCTCTTCTCTGGAAGTTTATCTCCTTCCAGCTGCAGCAGCGACACATAAAATCAGATAAAACTGATGTTTTTCTGCCACTTTATATCAACAAGAAGACATTTTTTTACTAAAATGTTCATGTCCTGAAGCTGGAGCTTTACTGTGGGAGCTGAGCTGCTCAGAAACAGAAACCGGAACAGAAAAATGTGATTAAATTTATCTCCAGTTAATGTTTACTCCCAGCTAATCTTTCGTAGATGACTCATTACCACAAGACTGAAATCTTTAAAGAAGTTCAAACAAATGAAAAACGATAGACTGAAGAGTAACAGAGTGTTGGCAACAATAAGAGCCGAACCGACTGCTTTGTTTGGCTCTACTTCCTGTCCTTTATCTTCAGGAACAGAAAGAGGAAACAGTTCAGCTCCTTCAGCAGACCGAGAAGCTGCTTTCATTTATTCTCTGAGGCCATGACGACCGTCTCCCTCCTCCTCCTCCTCCTCTCCTTCCTCCTGGGTGTGAGCCACGTCCAGGGGGGGTCAGAGTTCAGAATCTGCGCCTTCAACCTTCATCACTTCGGAGAATCAAAGTCCAAGAAGAGCGACGTCATGCAGACTCTGGCCAAAGTAAGAATGTCAACATTTTACTCTTTTATCAGGTCGGACAGAAGATAAATGTTTAAAATCAAATGTCAGGAAAACATGAAACCGTGCAGATCAGGTGACGTATTTCAGGACTGAAGCAAGACGATAAATAAAGGAAGAACATCGCGTTTTTCTCTGGACTTCACAATAAGAGCAGAAACAACCTTTGTTCACGACTGCAGAAGTGATTAAATATCTGTTATTATCCGTTAAAAGTTGTTCAAACTGCTGGCATCAATTTACTGATTGTCTTTTCGATTAATAACCTGAATTATTACTTAATTACTTGACATTTATAAGATGTATTTAAAAGGGTGTTAATGTCAAATAAAAATGGGTGGTTTGAAGCTAATGGGGTGACTATTATTTGATAAAAACAGAGTATTTTTTTAGTTCTGATTGTATTATCATACAGTTAGAGGGTAGATTGTTGTTTTTAATTGGTGCTGATTAAAGAAATGGTAAAAACAAAAGTAGAGACAACAAATAAAACCTATTTTTCCTGCTGTTTTTCCTGCCACTCATCACTGTACCTTAAATATTACATTTATTGTGCTTTTCTTATGTTTTATACTGCAGAGAAAAATGTAAAAAAAGAACGTTTTGAGGCCCAAACCACAGGGAGGAACGGGAAGGTTTCTTATCAGCCACACAAACATGAAACTCATCTGTTGGTTTTTGTTTCAGATCATCACTCGCTGTGACATTTGCTTGCTTCAGGAGGTGAGAGACAGTAAAGGGAAGGCCGTGCCGCAACTGCTCCAAACTATTCGAAGGTGACGCTTCATTTATTCACACATCGATGTTTCCATCAACTGCGACTACATCCCAGATAATTCATTTGAATTTTAAATTCCAGTGTGTGGCATTTGATGGTTTCTCTATGCAGAAGTGCAACAAAATATGCAAAACTGCTTTTAAACTGTTGTAGATCCCTAAATATTTATGGCTTTCCAAGATCATCGGTGGTCCCCATCTGGCCACGCCCCCTGAACATAACGGGTCACAATAATTGAGGATAAGATGGTTGTTTAAACTGGGACCAAAGCATCTAACGTGCCTGATGATGTCACATCAGT
>NC_051437.1:28451786-28466493 GCF_001649575.2 Kryptolebias marmoratus
GTAACTATCTGGACTGAAGGCGATTTCGGACGTTTTCCCAGAGCGCCACCTAGTGGAGGGCGCGGGAAGTGCACGGGAAATGCGCGGGAAGTGCGCCACAGCGTAGAGGGCGGTCGCCAGANCTTCCCGCGGTCGCCATAGGCCGAAGCGGCGCTGAGCTGCGAGGGCCGTCCAACGCTGCTTGCAGCTTTAATTATATATTGTTTTTGTTTCACACTTTCAAAATGAAAATGTATCAAGGAAAAGATTTATTTTAGATTTTAATCGGTGAAGAACATGGGCTGGAAGCCACAGAAGAGCTCAAATATTTTTGATTTAATGGGGAAACCGGAGGACCCGGAGGAAACCCAATAATTTTGTGAGTTCATACAAACTCCACGCAGAAGGAACAGCATGGGGCGAGTTTTTACGATGTTCAAGAGGCGGGGGACGCCCTGGACAGGTCTCCATCGCAGGGACACATAGAGACAAACGAGACAAACAACCATTCACACTCACTCACACCTGGGGACAATTTAAGAGTTACCAATTAACCTAACGTGCATGTTTTTGGTCTGTGGGAGGAAACCGGAGTTCCCGGAGTAAACCCAATAATTTAGTGCGACGAGTTTTTACGATACATTCATAACTTCTGTGAAATGGACTGGTGGAGGACTCAGAAGATCCATAATGGAACCCAGTACCCAGTGGTCTTGGACATGTTCGACCAGGCTTGTTTTATCCTGCCCGACACAGATTCATACGCAGACGGCTGTTCCTGTGGACTGTTGGGAAGAAAGGGACGGTTTGATTGGAGATCGTCCACAGGCTGCTGGTTCTGGTTCAGATACTGGGTGTTGATCTCATCAGACACAGTTCTGAGTTTGAAAGCCAGCTCCTCCAGACTCTCTGTGACAGGTGGACTCTCTCCGCTTTCGATGTCTTCCTGCCGAGCCTGACCGTTCAGGTCCACCGAGTCCTGATCCTTGCACAAACTCCCGGAAAGCTGCACAACGTTTTCAGTCAGAGAGGATGACCCCCGACTGGCGGTCTTACAGCGATCCTCAGGACGTCTCAGAGTCAACGTGGTATTTTTGAGCGCTTCAAAACGTTCATCGTGTTCTTTTAAGGCCTTGTTGCTTTCGAGCAGCTTTTCCTTGATCTGGCAGACGTCCCTCTTCAAGGCTTCGTTCTGCTTTTTCACAGACTGGTTTTCAGCCCTTAACTCCTCCGAGTTGCGCCGACTCTGTTCGAGTTGAGTCAGAACAGCTTGGAGCTCCTGATCCTGTAAAGTCAGTCCTTTATTTGTCTCAGAAACTTGTCTCTGTAAGTCACAGTTTTGCTGCCTAAGGGTTTCACTTTCTCTTTTGATCATAGCATAGTCGCGTTCTAGGTGTTGTTGTTTCGTCGTGACTTCTCGTAACGCTTCGGTCTGACTTTGATGCGTGTGGTTGGTCATAATTAAACTCTTCTCAGCTTTAAGCAGCCTTTCTCGGAGGAATGTACACTCTTCTTTTAAATTGTTTTTGTCCATCTCCAGGTCGTGTATGACCATTTCCAGCTGTCCGTTGTGTATACAAAGTGTTTCCATGTCTTTAAATAATTGGTCGCTGTCTTTATTCAGGGTCTCGGCATCTTGGGGAAGAGTCTTTTCTGTATTCCCTAAGGGCGACTCTATTTTTTGAACGTTCATAATCTTTTGTTTTTTTTTCTTTCCCTTACCTTTCTTTTTTTTTCCGTGGGCCTCATGTTCGTGAACGCTGCCGTTCTGGTTGCACAGAGCCTCGGTATTTATGGTTTCTTTGTTTTTAAACATTTTTGCTCTTTCTATCGTACAAATTAAACTGTTCGGAAACAAAATGACTAACTATTTTCCTGTAAAACTGCGTTTCTCACTGGGAACGTGTTCCTGCGCCGGGGTCCGACTGTAGAATGATGATTTTCAACAGATCAAAGCAAATAACTAAGGTAGTGATGTCAGGCAGTGATGTCATAAAGCCACATCAACATCAAAGGTTTCGTTCAGCCACGTCTGAACATCAAAGGTTCTGTGATGGCACGCAGTGATGTCATAGCCATGTCTGCACATCAAAGGTTCTGTGATGTCACGCAGTGATGTCATAGCCATGTCAGAATATTTTGTTTTTGTTCAAATTTTGTGTTGCTGCAATGTGAAGAACTTTATTTGATTAAAAAGATCAAAATTCTACAGAAATGCAGCATGAATGCTGAGGGCTGAATGATTTTGTTGAAGAAGCTGAACAGAAGCTAAAAGCTAAAATTAGCATAACTGTATTTAGAAGGCTAAATGTATATTTATAAATGTATTTAAATAAATTATACTGTTTGCACTGTTTTGGAATTGCCTTTTAATCTCATTGCACATGTGTATAGTGAATAACTATAAATTCTATTCTATTTAAAATGAGCAGAACTGTAGCTAAAAGGCCCGGCTCATTGGAGTCCACAGTAGTTACAGTTTCTATCACACGTGTCAAACTCAAGGCCCGCGGGCCAGATCCGGCCCTCTGTAACATCTCATCCGGCCCTCTAGTCTGGTTCAGATCGAGTCTCTGATTCTTATTTTGCTTAAACAAACTGAAGTTTTCTCTGACAGTGACTTAGAAGCCAACAATATATAGTTTTAATTTCTGCATGATCAGGTTTTTGTCTGTTTTAATGTTAAAAACTTCATTTAAAAGCTGAGTGAGGCGTAAGAAATGACTGCTAATGATGAAGTTTGATCTTTTTGTCTGTGTTCATTAAAGTCTGTTTGCTCTAAATTCTGTATAATCTGTAACTGGGAAAAGATATTTATATATGAATGATTTGACATATTACATCTAAAACCAAGGTTAATTTTGGCCCCCTTGCATTTGACACCCCTGGTTTATATATTCGTGGTGCTAAAGCAAAGTGAGAAACCTCCACAGGTTCTTGGATATTTACATATTTACTTGTAAATAAGTAGCCTGTGTATTAAAGGTTAGCATAACTTCCTTCGATGTAGCTTGAAGAACTTAACGAGTGCACCGTCTGACTGTGATCATCTCTGTGTCAGCAGAACGTGATGCTTCTCGGGGACTTTAATGCCGACTGTAGCTACCTCGCCAAGAAGAACAGGAAGAAAGTGCGCCTGATCACGGACGCCAGTCTCTATTGGCTCATACCGGAGAACAGTGACACCACCGTCAGAGCGAGCACTTCCTGCGTCTACGACAGGTGAGTGGACCTCAAACACGTGACTCCAGCAAACGATCACAGTCTGGGAGCTTGTGAAGGAACTCAAAGGGTCTTTCAGCTTCTTGGTGCTTTAATGGCAGGATAATAAAGGTTGTGAAAACGTCAAAAATAAAAATAAAGTAGCTCTTTTTTTATTTTTCCTGAACAATGATGATCTTTCTAAGATTTGCAGCTGCAGTCAGAAGTTTACATCCACCAACCATGGATTGATATTAATTTTGTGCGTTTAATGATTTATTTGAACCGTTCTTTTTCCAGGGTGGAAAAATTAGACGACCTACAACTCCGATGGTTTTTAAAAGCAAAAATGGGTCGAAATTATACAAACTGTCTATATTCACTGAAAATAAATAAGTGCTGAAGCTTCTGGCAGGTCTTTTAATTTGACGAGGCCAGGGTTTATGAACTTCCTGTTGGTGATCATGATTGACTGCAGCTGGTAGTCTTTGTCAGCATTAAAGGATTTCTTTGGCAGCACTTTTGGGAGAGCACCTTTTGAGAATGTCAATGTTTGTTGGGAATTATCTTACAAAACTAGGAAGTATTTTTGGTTTAAATATTAAAAGTTGTTTTTTTATTAATTTTAGTAAAAATAAATCGCAACTTTTAGGAAAATGCCCCGTGAAATCAGGCATTTTAGCCGCAACAATCACAAAAAATGCCCCGCGAACTCCTGGAGGAATTAAATAAAGTCTCCTTGATCCTCGATCCTGGATTTTATTTTAATTTAGTATTTATATACGACTCAGTGAATTATGTTGTCTTTATTTCAAACTTAAAGTACATTTTGCAGCTTTGGGTAAATTTATTTTATCGGGAGAAACGACAGAAATAACTCCTAAAGGTTGCAGACCCCTGACCGAAACCTAACTTTGGCCTCCGGAGCAGCTTTATTATTATTTACCAGGAGTTTTAACAGTTAATATTTCAGGAAGTTTTATTTTTCACCTCTCATTATGAAAAGTTTTGTTTCGGGTAAACAGAGTACTAATTGGTTAGTAATTAGAGTACTGTTGGTTAATAAAAATAAAAACCTATTTTTTTCACTGTAACCTTCCTGTCCATTTCTTTATTTGTCCAACAGGATCGTTGTGCACGGAGAGACCTTCAACAGAGCGGTCGTGCCTTCATCGGCCCGGGCGTTTAATTTCCAGCAGGAATACAAACTAACAGAGGATCAGGTGACACTTTTCTGCGTTTCTGCGTGTGCACAAATTAAATATACGGACACAAAAACACGACTGAGACCCGTAACAACACAGCAAACACAGCTAATGAAACGTGTGTGTGAGTGTGTGATCTGCGAGCCCTTATAGCACGTGCTGGAGATGACTCTCAGCTACTACCACACCAAATTTCAGCTCATTATCTGTAAAACTGACTGAGTTCTAGCCATTTTTGTGTTCGATTAGCTTGAATTGTCGTTTTTCAAAAAGTAGAACAAAAGGATATTCAGTCCCATTCGGTCCAAAAAAAGCAAACCAACGATCTTTACAAACATTTTTTATTACAAAGATAAAAAAAGAGGAACTACCAGTAGTATTAGGTGTCGTATTTGGCAATTAATCGCTTTAAAATGTATTTATTCTCAGTTTTTTAGTGCCATATTTAATAATTAGTGGCCATATCTTTGTCCTTTAAATTTAAATTCATTACTGTGAAACCATGTTGACCCAAAACCGGTTATAAAATGTTGTTTTTCAGTAAATTTGAATCGTTTTTGTTGAGTCTCAACATCTGAACGTGGTCACCGTGTTGCGATTTATTGAAACCTGGAAGAAGATGTCGTTGTAAACGTGAAATTGTTTGAAAATAAAAGAACTTTGTCTGTCGTCTCAGGCGCTGGACGTCAGCGATCATTTCCCCGTGGAGGTCCTGCTGAAGGTGGTCAGATCCGGAGCTTCGTCCGGAGGAGCTTCCTTCACGAATTACTTCCCTCTGTTTGCGTTCATCCCCCTCATCCTCCAAGAACTATAAATCACAAACCCTCCCTCAGGGGGGGGACCTTTCTAACATCTCAGATTGAGAAGAAACCTCAGGACGTTTGACTTTATGAACCGATGGAAACTTCATGATTCTCCAGATGATGCTTCTTTCACAGAAGTGACGAAAGTTTGGTTTGGATTCAGCCAAGTGTCAAATCTCCTGTCATCGACCGGTGCTCCATTTCATCCGAAGAACCTTCAAATTTCACGTCGTTTCGTGTAAATATGCTACAGAGAAGACCAAGTGTTAAAATCCATCTAAATCTCCTGCTGTAAATATTTATTATGTTGCAAAGTTGTGTTAAATTTGAACTTCATGAATATCTGCCGGTTTAGATTTATGAAAAGAATGATTAGATTTTTATCGTTCTCTTTTCTGTTTTCACCTCTTTATGTAAAATAATTAAGTGTGTGATATTTTATCATAAACATTTTGTTGTAGCTGAAATAAAACTATAATTTAGAACAGTTTTATTCGTTGTAATCCATTATTTTCAGCTCTAATTACGTATTTTAAACACATCCTGCCGAGTGAGTCCCTGTATGAGACCTTTCACTCGTCTTCGGAGAATCTTTGGGAATATTTCATATCTTTGAAAAACAAAACAAACAAACTGCAGCTGATTTTAGCCTTCCCTGCAGAAGATACACCTGAATGCATCAATAGTGTTTGCTTACCTTTGTTTTTTAATCAGTGTACACCACAAAGTTTATTTTAAGTGTTTTATTAATAAAGTTGTATTGTGTAGACCTGCACCACCACACTTTATTTGGTGCAGCCTGTTATATATAATATATGAATTATTCATCAGAAATCACTGGGATGAATTCTGCCTGCAGAAACCTGACATTTAATAAATTAGTCTCTTACAATATTTACTCAAAGGTGGGCTGTAGTCTCCAGCTCTGTGGTTCTGTTGACATATGTCTTAATTTCCAGTGTACACAGTAATGCTGCTTTTCTTTTGGTGCCCTTTAAATGTTGTCCCAATTGACTTTGCCCTCAGACTGCAGGTTTACTTGCGGTTCCTAGAGTTTCTAAAACAGGAAGCAGAGCTCTCAGTAGTGATGGTGAAACCGAGGCTTCCTGAATCTCTGAACCACTTTGAAACAGTTGCTCAGAAAATGGCTTATTGTATCGAAGCACTCGAGACACCCTAAAAATCTGGTGGTTGTTTTTATGTACTACAGTTAACGTGAATAAAATTGATAACTTTTTTTAAATCACGAGTCTGTTTCATTCATACCGTTTTCATTAAAGCTCATGTTCTCCAACGAAACGTGTTTTTTTATAAACTGAAAGGAGGATGTTACAATAAACATGATCTTTTTTAAAACAATAGTGACACCTTGTTCTGTTGGACTGTAAATCTCATTATTATTCCATGAATTATTATTTTCATTTAATACTATCTGAGAACTTATAACTTTATGCTATGATGTCATGATAGTGATTCATATAAGAGGCTTTGAGTGACATTCAAAGATTTTTATTCATTCTCACAAATATTTTTAAATACACTCAAAATCACAATCTAACTGTCTAAATTCAGACTCTCACAGACTCAAATCCAAAAACATGTCCACCTTCCCAAAAACCCATTCAGTCTCATTTTAAAGCCTTGACAAGAACTACAAGACCCGCCCACTCGGGATTCCTGCCAATCAGCGCAGGGCGAGCTGCGCGTCACCAGAACGAGACCTCGTTTAGGAGCGGTCACGTGATATTTGACGTGTTGACACATTGCAGCCACCAAAACACTGCATCAGTTGGCTTCCCCCCTGGCTTTTGTTTATCTGTGTTCAAATGTATAATGATAACTGCCTTGTATTGATTGTGTTATTTCATTTAAATAAAAAAAATAAAAAAAAACTTCATCAGTTGGCTCGGAACAGTCGAGCAGGAGGTGCCGAGTTTTCTCGAAACACACACACACACAAAAAAAAAAAAACCAACGGAAAAAGAACAATTGGGGCGGAGTTGAAGGGAGGAGGCGGAGGAAAAATCAAAGCTGCTAACCGGTAACCTCCGGTCCGGACGGAGTGACTCCATTAACCTGTCTTCCCTTCAGCGGTACCAGGTAAGCACGACACCGGGGATCGAACCACGGGCGTCAGAGAGGGAGTTTGGGTACCAGTTTGCATCGAGTCATCGAAACTTTTTAAACCGGGCGTCAGAGAGGGAGTTTGGGAACCAGTTTGCATCGAGCCATCGAAACTTTTTAAACCGGGAATCAGAGAGGGAGTTTGGGATCCAGTTTGCATCGAGCCACCGCGGCGCTCGAACCACACACACAACTCGTTTAACAGCGGTTTGATCCTCGAAACAATACGCGGGTCTCCATGGCTGATAGGTCTGACTGGTTTATCTGGTCCTGACCGATAGGATTTGATTTTATTCTTTAAATGGACGAGTTTAGGTGACCCGGAAGTGGAGCGTATACAAAAGTGCTTCCTGGCTTTTTGCGGAAGTCGGGGCCCTCATCTCGTCTGATCGCTTGGACCCACTGCCTCTTTTCATCTGATAGGACACAAAAACAACCAGGAACAGAAAAAAAAACCAACCGCGCCGAGACTGAGCCATTTTCCTCACTAGCTAATGCTAATGCTAAAGCTACCGGAAGTTGTTGCGCAACACTTCCGCTTTAAAACGCGTAAGAGTGAAAAGGGTCGCTCGGTCCCAAATCCTCGCCCTCCACCCTGCGCCCCTCTATGAAGCGTGTACTCAGTCGCAGGTTACAAGCATGTAGACATTAAAGAATTGGGATCAATGACTTGTATCCTATAGACAGGACACCCCGCTTTAAAGTCCCGGGCCGATGTGAAAGCGACGCCATCTTGCTGACGTCATCTTAAAGGCGCAGCACTGTAAACAATGCTGAGGACTAGAAATTGAGATTTTTTTGTGAGTAAAATGAGCCCAATTTTACATGAACTCTTATCATTCAGGTTCACAGATATACACTGTTATTGTAACAATAACTATCATAATAAAAAACATTATTTGAACAGATAATATTAATAATAACTATTATTTTAACCAGATAATAATAACTATATGGTTCTGAATTGATTTCCTTGTTGAAATAATAAATATTTATTGTAATAATATTAAATATTATTACAAATAATAATTAACTCAGTGTTTAGTCCTGTTGGCTCTTAGAGAGAAGAGATCTGTCCAATATGGCAGCGACAGATGAGAGACATACTTATTTATGTCTGTGCAATATCGATTATTCAGGACCAGATAAGCCAGTCAGACCGATCAGCCATGGAGACTTGCGTAATGTTTCGAGGATCAAACCTATGTTAAACGAGTCCTCGATCAAAATAGTGTTTGGTTCGAGCGCCGCCACAGTAACCACTACATTACCTCAACTGCCGCACACAGAGCCACTTCCAGATCACCTAAATCCGACCAATTAAATATTAAAATCAAATACTGTCCTGCTGCCCGTTTTTCCATTTCGTGTTTTCGATCTGAGCCTCAAAGTGAAGTATGAAAAACCAGGCACCTTTTCGTTTTTGGTGTTATAATAAAAAACAAAATAACCAGTCAGTTTTTCATTGTTTGATTTTTGATTGTCTATTGACCTTTTTCACCTTTTTAGTTGTTGAACACTGGTGAATTTTATAAGTCTAGTAGACTTAGTCTCACCTTTTTCCTTCAAGTAGTTATTGTGGCTGCAAATACAAGTTGGTAGATTGATCTCCAGATAAAAAGTTAAGAGTAAAGGTTTCTATAGCTGCGTGTGAAGAATTTAAGTGATTTTTTTTCTCTCTTTTTCCCCAGATATGTTCTTGTGATTTTGGCTGACATAACGGTGTCTCAACATGCCCTCTGCTGTGGATTTTAAAATAACACCGGGGATTTTTGCAGTGATCATGGTAAAATAAAAGTGACTTGTTGCAAAAACAAACAACAGACTTTTTAACAGCAGATATGTTTCCATGTCATAGAAAAATGTTCATATCAACAATGTTTGTGCTACAGCAGTAATTAGATGGAGACACGTTTCATAGCAAGGTTTATATTATATCATATTATATTTTAGTCAAAATGTGTGCTGTGAAAAAAGGCTGTCACTAAAACCAGCAGCATAACAGTGTCTGGATAGGAAAAGCAGATTTGACCTTTTTGTTTTTCTCACTGCATTTACATTCTCATACCATCATCTGAAGTAGGTTTTTTTGTGTGCTTGTTCATTTTGTTAAGTGTTTTTTTTTTTTTTTTTTTTTTTTTTTTTTAAGGGAGTAAGATGTAACATTAACTATAATGTTGTCAAATGTCATGATAAACACACACACACTAACCCCAGTTCCCTTCAGAACATTGAACAATAATCCATCATGAGTTTTTACAGCATTTTTTTTTTTTTTTTTTCAGTTTTTAATTACTGGTGTTGTTTATAATTTTTTCCATCCACTGCTTTATTTATTTATTTTCCCCCAATAATTTATTTGCAGTTTTTCGCTGCGTCAATACACATTGCCCACCTCAAATGTCATGGGAGTGAGTACCAGATAGAAAATGAATGCTGCCCTAAATGCTCCGAAGGTAAGTTCAGGCTGGGTGTTAATGGATCATTTCACTGGGATTCTAAAGTTTTATTTGTATTTGCTAATATTTTATAATATGCTGGCTTTTTGGTTGCTGCTGCTGACGATTAAAGTCATGTTTTATTCAAACTAAATCTGAAAAGGAGCAGGATGCAGTTGTCCCTAAACCAAGCCAAACCAAATTTTAGCTATAAAATTGGCTGTGTTATAGCTTGTTCTATGTTGGCTAAGGTTGATTAGCTGTGGCAGCCATGTTGAATTGGATTGACTCCGAATGTTAATCAGTTGTAGATGTAGAGCCAAAGCTTACTTTCTGACAAATTCGTTTGAAAAATGTCCACTAGTTCATGAGATATTTTGCTAACAGACAGGGTAGCCTCCTATAGTTCTTGGTGAAGGTTTAAACACAGATTTGACTTCATCAGTTAGCGATCAGCGTTTGTGTTGGGGATGACTCTCAGTTACTACCAAATCAAAATTTAGTGTCTGTAAAACTGACTGAGTTTTTAAGATCGATTACCTGTCTTCAGTTAGGTTGGCTCCGAAAGGTAATCAGTGGTACATGTCCATCCATCCAATGATTCATTTCTGGGAGTTTCATTAAAATCCATCCAGTGGTTCATGAGATATTTTGCTAACACGACAGAGAACCACACACCAGCAGAGACATCATCACTTGTAATGATAACGTTGCGCAGTTTGTCCTGCAGTTACGATTGCAATTTCTAAAACTGTATCTTAACTTGTTGGATGAAACGATAATAAGTGTTGATTAATCTTTACTCAGCGTGAAAATAAAACGGCGTGAGACTAAATTGCTGTTTTGTGTCTCAACAGGAAGTCATGTTAAAAAACACTGCACTGAGTATACGAGTACAGCCTGTGAATTCTGCACCGAAGGTACTTATATGGAGAAGCCTAACGGACAAACGCAGTGCAACGTGTGTTCTTCCTGTCAGTCAGGTGACTTTCTGTTTGTTTTTCTACTTTTTAATAGCAATTCCTGTGAATTCACAAGTTGGAGAAACACTTTTCGCAAAAGACTTAATACAGACGAACCTCTGAATACAAATTTAATCCGTTCAAACAGGTGATTTGTGTGTTTTGAAAATTAAAATGATTTGTTCCAAAGCAAACCCACCCACACACAAAAAAAAACAAATTAAAAAACATTCACAACACGGCTGAAAATACGGTAACACAAATATTAACAAAACACAAGTTTCTGTGACTAACACTGAGCACCGAAGAAACGAGGAAAACAAACACAGGAAGCCTCAAGCCACAAGTAGCAAAACACGAGCTAAAAGATTAATATTAGCAGTATTAGCATTAGCTGCTGTAACATTTATAGTAGTGTTAGTTTTAGCAGCTGAAGCAGTTTTTAAAATAAAGCTGTGTTTTTTGAAAGAATCAATGTATTGCTACGGGGAAAACTTTTATAATGAAGTTATTGTTCAGATGTTTAATCTGAATTCCTTCATTCTGACAGGTTGTCGTATCACATCACTGAAGTCTGGGGAGATCTTGTTAAAGCAGAGCAGAAGTTTTATTTCTGTCTGTGTTTCCAGGTTCTGGTTTGAAACTAAAGAGGAAATGTGAGCTATCATCAGACACAGTTTGTGAACCAATGGAGGGATTCTTCTGCATCGAACCCACAAATACAGGCTGTTCAGCAGCTCAGAGACACAAGAGCTGTGAACCAGGACAGTACATCAACAGAACAGGTTGGTTTAGGTTAAAGGTCAGGAGAGTTCAACCTGAACCCCAAAGTTTAGGGAACGGTTCAGAGAGCACATCTGGTTCTATTTGTACTGAATTTCTGATCAACTTTCCTGATGTGAGCTGTGTTTGTGCAGGAACGCCGTCCGTAGACGCTGAGTGCTCTGACTGCAGCAGTGGATCATTTTCTAACGGAGCATCAACATCATGTCAGCCTCACACTCAGTAAGAGATTCTTCATGTTTAAAAAGCTCCAACATGTCTGCTTCCTGAGAGCAGTGGGGAAGTTATTTATCACAACATGTTCCTGTAAAAGAGTCTCTCTGTCCTTCCAGATGTGAAGAGCTGAACCTTCGGCTGATAACAGCAGGAACAGCTGCAGCTGATGCTCAATGTGGAGGAAAAAGTTTCATTAAGACAGTAGTTGGGATTTCTGTTTTTTTAATAATAATATTAATAATAATAAGCATTCTAGTTTTTATATATTGTCGGAGGTCTGGGAAACTACCATCATTCCTAAAACTAGGTAAGGATGAGAAAAGGCAATAAAATGTTTTTGTTTGATAATTAAGAAGAATTTTCATCCTCATCATATTAGAGCTTATAGTGTTTTTTTTGTTTTTGTCTTTTTTAGAGATGAAGTTTCAGGAAATGAAACAAAACAAATCAAAGGTCAGTTTTGTCTGAACTGTAACGTCCACAGTCATCAACAACAACCTACATATTTATTTCTGCCATGTGTTTTTATTTTTATTAAAGGAAACAGCAAATGGACCAGAGGAGGAGGAGAAACTTTCAGGTAACAACAAAATGTTCTTTATTCTAATGACTGAGCTGCAACACCTGATGTCTCAACAAATATCCAGTTGCTTCATCACTTTTCTCCATTAAAGCCATCCTAGTAATTTTTCAGTGTTTCTGATTTCTACATCATTAAATGTTAAACATTCAGTGCAAATATTCCCTGACTTTGTTTTTAGCTGAATTTGGCGTTCAGCCTCCTGTTACAGTTCAGAATATCTCGGCTCATGTCTTTCTGCTCTCAGCTCTTTAACGCCGCTCCATTTCCTCCCCAGAATGACTCGACTTCTGTCGACTCTTTTTAGAATCGGAGAGAAGAACTTTACTGACTCCATCGTTGTCCCGCTGACTCCGTTTACATCCAGGGATTATTTTACTGCCTCGACATCCGTCAGACTGTCTGAAGTGAACTCTTCCATGTTCGAATGTAAACAAATGACTCCAACAGCTGCAGCTGATGCTGAATGTGGGGAAAAGGGTTCAAACATGGGAGGAATTGTTCAATGCTGGTGTTTTTATTTTTATTTTTATTTTTATTCGCTGTGACCATACTTGTTTCAGATTGTGCATATAGAAGGTCAGAATGTCATTTTACAGCAGTATGATGTGAAAAATGGCTGCCATGAAGGAACTAAATGTGCAAAAGTTTGCTAAAGCCAAAACCAGTATTTTTTTATAAAGTCATGTTAGCCAGATTATATTTTTAAATTCAGAGATTTTGCATATATATATTTATATATATTTATAGATGAACCTCCCAGTCTTAATTTATTTTTTATTAATGAGATGAATTACATGCACAAAGCTTTTCAGCACTTTGAGCTGCACAAACAAACCTTTACATGAAATGTGACACAAACATGAGACAACGGACACGTTTTACTTTTCTCCATCCAAGAAGACGCACAATCCTGGAGCAAGTTGAAGTTTTATATTGCAAGGGCAAAAAAAAGGAACTTATCATGACTTTATTTGAATGATGGCATCTTTTTTATTTAAAGGCGCTGCAGGAAACTTGAAGCGAACCAGATAATTAACGTGCCAGTTGTTAGTTATCTTTTCTCATCATCGTCACCGATTAGTGTCTTAAAGTTTTACATTCTGCTCTTCTCGTGGCTGTTTCGTTGAGGTACGTTGGGAGAATAATTAGAGAAGCGTTTACGTCCATTTTGGATCAAGATGGTGGAAAACGGTCTGTGAGAAAACTTAGACTGGAAGTATTATTCTGGTACGTCTGACTCTTTCTTGTCCGATAACTCTTTAATGTAAAAATATCAAACTGTGCTGCTGGACACCTCATCTGTTAAGGATGATCCCTATTGATTTCCTCTTAGTGAAAATGATGTCTAACTCTACACACATAATCTGGATTGTTTGAGGAAATTCATGCTTTAGATTGTAAATATGTAGCGTTGGTGGAACTCGTGGTTGTAAAGACTTTATAAGACATTTCTAACTTTGTGTAAAACTTTATTTGTTTTTGTTTTCAACACTATGAACTGAACTGTTGAGGCCTTTAATATTTCATTATTTCAGTTTCACTATATTTTCTTTCCTCGAGTATTATTCAAATGTTTTTCACATTTTTACATGAAGCACTGACTGTTTTTCTGATTTATTTTTTCACTTGTTTTGATATTTATGCATGCCATTAGAAGTAGCTGACTGATGTTGACATTTATTGAGAATTTGTTTTTTAACAGAAAATAAAAACATAAATACAAAAGGTTCTGAGTCGTTTTTATTTTGATTGTATAAATTTGTAACAATATCCTTGTTTTTTTTACCTTTTATACTTGTATATATTTTAAAACTTTATCCATAGGAAACATTGAGATCTCTTATTTCTTCGACTCGCTGTGTTCCTGTAGGTTCTCTGATTAAAAACACATCGTATCAAACTATGAATGCATTATTTCCTGCACAGCTCTGTGCAAAACTTATTTCCTCCGTTAGTTTTTATTGGTAAGTTTCACTGATTTGACTACTACCACACCAAACTTCAGCTCAGTATCTGTAAAAATGGCTGAGTTATAGATATTTGTGTCCTTAATGAGTTCCTTTAAATAACAACACAATAACCAATAAAACAATTCTTCAAAATGTCAGTAACATCAAAATAACATCAACAAATACTAACAAAAGAGCTGTCATTTTTTGTATTTTGAAAAGTAAAAAACTTGTTGGCTGTATTTAACAAGTTTAAAGCCAATAAACATATTTACATTCAGAAATGAAAGTAACTTTCCTCCATTGATCAAAGATCTCCTGTGAACTGTTTGCAGTCATAGCACCTGGTGTGAATGACTCTCAGCTACTACCACACCAAACCTCCACTCACTGCCTGTAAACCTGACTGAGTTGGAACTCTTTATGCTGCTAATGTTGATTAGCTGTGACGGCCATCTTGAATC
>NC_051437.1:28466593-28469800 GCF_001649575.2 Kryptolebias marmoratus
TGTTGACTTCTTCTCTGGCTTCACTTTCTTCCGACCAACTTCTTGCCCTTTCTTGTCTCTTCCTAATTGCTTTTTTCATTCTTGCTGATCTTGATATCATCCATTCCATTTCATTACCACTATTCCCTCCTGATGTAGAAGCCATGTTGCTACAGTCAATGTACAGTTTATGCAATCCGCCAAATCACTCCNTACCGTCTTCGTTTGTTTGTTTGTTGTTTCACCGACACACCCCCGAACCGGAAACTGACACCGTCTCTCACAAATCTACGCTTCCAGCTTCCTGGAGTTTCAGACCGCGAGGCAGCTACGACACTCTGTACCACCTGTTACAATAGTTTCTAAATATTTCAGTAGCTGTCGCAGAAAGAAAATGTGTTTGTTTGTTTATTTGTGTTTTAATTTCCTTTGTAAATACGGAGAATTTAATTTAACGTGTTGTATTACTGACACCTGTTGGTGAAAGTGTGTATTGCACCAATACGTGGTTAAGCTCTGATCACGTGACCGATAGCAGAGGTAAGCTTCTAGAAGATGCCGAAGACGCTCAGACAATAAGTTATGTCGGAGTTTACTTAAGACAGAAGATATGGACAATAACATCTCCTAAATGTTTAGTCAGAAGGCGCACACGGGATGTTTATACATTTATTTTTATGTAAGCATTAACGTGGTTGTGAATGTTAATCTGTTAACATTCATCTAATTTGTGTATTTGATCGTTATCACGTTGTTTGCGGCCAAAAAGAAGATTAATCATCAGTGGCTTTATTCTGCACCAGACGAAACACCCTTGGGAGCAGTTATAATTACTGTGAAGCACAGAAACCAGCGAGAGGGACAGAAGATGTAAAAAATACATATTTAAAAGATGCCTTTATTTTGGGTCAAAGAGGTAAATAAAACCAGATGTTTAACTTCGGAACCAACATATGAAGCTAAAGCAGCAGCTGACCTGATGACTGAGACAAGAGGGGGTTAAAGAGGAATCAGATAAGATCAGTAACCTGTGAAAGAGTATTTACTGTATCAACAGGACCTGGTCAGAAAGTAGGAGAATGAAAACAAAGAACAACATCTGAAGTTCTCCCTCTGCTGACAGAACATGGAACAACCCAGTTAGTCTGACCTGGAAGCAGATCGGATGATTGGCAGCACGGTGGTGCAGTGTTTGTGTGGGTTTCCTCCCTCAGTCTAAAAACGAGCCTTCCTTAAAAAGAGATCTGTGATCTCAGTGGGATTTACCTGCTTAAATAAATGAAATCATTGCTAAATAAACTGCAGCTATTTTTGACAAAGAAAGCTCACCAAATGTGTGCC
Organism: Kryptolebias marmoratus; assembly: GCF_001649575.2. Lineage (NCBI taxonomy): Eukaryota > Metazoa > Chordata > Actinopteri > Cyprinodontiformes > Rivulidae > Kryptolebias > Kryptolebias marmoratus. Next base: position 28,467,914 of record NC_051437.1, read on the forward strand.
CTCTAAACAGTCAACCACAGAATCAAAAGATGCTAAAAATGTAAAAATATATGAATGAAGTTATTTCATTTACAATGAATGTGTTATATTTTATTTTACTGTAATGTTTGCACATCAGCACCATTAAAAATGAGGATTCCACCTTCGTCTGTTTTTCTGAGGATTAAATAAATAAATTTAGATGTACCTATAGTTATTCTAATCTGACTTCCTGTCTGTGTTTGTCTTTTTTCTCTTATGGGATTTTACCCAGCAGCCCCCCAAGCCCCAAACCTCCCATCTAAAGGATGAGCACCACCTCCACCTGAACTCAAACACAATCAGACAAGATTTCTGCTGAAGAAACTCAACCAGATCTGCTTCTCCGTTTCATTTTAGGTTACATTTTGCTCATTTGACTCGATCTTTTATTCTCCTACTGATTTATTAGTAAATATAGTTCACAGCAGCATGCATGCTACAGGATGTTCTGATAAAAATGGTGTTTAGATCCCTTTAATCAGCTTTCAGGCCTGAGTAAAATCAACCTGTCATTGACTCAGCTGTTTCTGAGAGCTCTAACTCTACTTTCACCTAATAAACCGTCTACATCAGTGGCGTCCAGTCCTGGTCCTGTGGGGCCACTATCCTGCATATTTTAAGTGTTTCTCTGCTCTGACTCACCTGATCTGAGTGATTAACAGACTTCTGCAGAACCTGAAGAGCTGCTGAGGAGCAGAGAAACATCTAAAACCTGCAGGATGGTGGACCTCCAGGACCAGGATTGGACTCTACTGGTCCAGGCGGTCAACAAGCATCAGATTACCATGAAACCTGCAGGATTACCAGACAAGTAGGATTTGAATTAAATAAACAGCCTAAGTGGAATGAGGCAGGGAATATGGGAATCCTTGCATGAAAAGCTGGGAAGCTGCTCGGAGGCCCCAGCGAGGACGCAGGACGGTTTTAAGACCAAAACGTCTCCAAGGAGCTTCAAGCCTCCTGCATCTCTCCTCTCTGAGGCTTTAAGATGAACAGGCATGTCTGTACATGTTCACAGTGGTTGACATTTATTGACTGAAGAGACAATGTGGATTCATTCATTGTGCAAAAATCAGTTTTAATCCTAAAAATGCACATGATTTATTTATGTGAACAACACTGGAGCTGTAACTCTGAGGCTGAAAACAAACTACAGAGTTCATTAATACTACCTGTAATTCTTCCAAATGATCTTTTATTTTATGCAAATTAATGATAAAACTTGGATGAAATGTTTCCATGGAAGAGAGGATGAGGACGCTCAGCTACAGAATGATCCAATCAGCTTCACAGAAGGAAAATGAAAAGTTTTCTCTTGTTTTGTTCCTCATTTAGAATGTGTTCCCATCAGACCTCACAGGTCCTGGATCAGATTATTTCCTGCTGGGGACAAACAGGTGATCCAGATGAACATCCTGTCCAGCAGGGGGCAGCATTAGCTGTCTGAGGATCACCTTGTTGGAAATAAAATCATATTTCCTGACAAACTGTTTCTCTTTAGTAGTTTTTATGGATTCAGAGAAAGAAATGGGAACAGCTGCTGCAACAAGGTGGATAAAAATCCAATTAAAACATGTTGGAGGAAAACAAAATGATTGAAAATGAAATATCTGGTCAGAAACTGATTGAAAGAGCAGCTAAAGTGTGAAGAATTATAAATTAAACCCACTTTAAAAAACTAAATTATTTCATGTGAAGCAAAATATAAAGAAATGAGGAGCAGCTGAAGATGCAGGAAACAGAAAAACGTTTCATGTTTGGTGTCGTACAGACAGGAGAGAAACTGTTTTTATTAAAAATAATAAAAATACAGTCAACAAGCATTGCAGTGCGTGGTTATTACAAAATATTCTTCACATATGTAAA
>NC_051437.1:28470042-28472759 GCF_001649575.2 Kryptolebias marmoratus
ATTTGTTTTGGTTTCTTTTTTTGCCTGCTGCAACAAAAAAGAACAAAACAAAAATAAAATATTAAAACACTAAAAGCTCTAATATGATGAGGCAGAAAATTCTTCTTAATTATTAAACTAAAACATTTTATTGCCTTTTCTCATCCTTACCTTGTTCTTGGAATGATTGTAGTTTCCCAGACCTCCGACAATATAGAAAACCTAAAATGCATATTACTAATAAAAAAACAAGAATCCCGAGGGTTATCCAAACTACTATCCTAATGAAACTTTTTTCTCCACATTGAGCATCAGCTGCAGCTGTTCCTGCTGTTATCAGCCGAAGGTTCAGCTCTTCACATCTGGAAGGACAGAGAGACTCTTTTACAGGAACATGTTGTGATAAATAACTTCCCCACTGCTCTCAGGAAGCAGACATGTTGGAGCTTTTTAAACATGAAGAATCTCTTACTGAGTGTGAGGCTGACATGATGTTGATGATCCGTTAGAAAATGATCCACTGCTGCAGTCAGAGCACTCAGCGTCTACGGACGGCGTTCCTGCACAAACACAGCTCACATCAGGAAAGTTGATCAGAAATTCAGTACAAATAGAACCAGATGTGCTCTCTGAACCGTTCCCTAAACTTTGGGGTTCAGGTTGAACTCTCCTGACCTTTAACCTAAACCAACCTGTTCTGTTGATGTACTGTCCTGGTTCACAGCTCTTGTGTCTCTGAGCTGCTGAACAGCCTGTATTTGTGGGTTCGATGCAGAAGAATCCCTCCATTGGTTCACAAACTGTGTCTGATGATGGCTCACATTTCCTCTTTAGTTTCAAACCAGAACCTGGAAACACAGACAGAAATAAAACTTCTGCTCTGCTTTAACAAGATCTCCCCAGACTTCAGTGATGTGATACGACAACCTGTCAGAATGAAGGAATTCAGATTAAACATCTGAAGGAGAATTAGAACATATCAACAGAAACCCACCTGGATCACAGGTAGAACATTGATCACATCTTCTCCTTCCGTTTGGTCGATCCGTAAAGGTTCCCTCAGAACAGGGCAGACAGGATCTGCTTAGGAACTTAAAACAGTCTACTTCTACTCGACTTCCTGTTGATAAAAACAGCACATTAGTTTTTATTAACGCTTAATGCTGAATATAAGTGTCCCTGGTATGTTTAATTTATGTTTATGGTCTATTAAAGAGACAATATTAATAATATTGTAAATTTTAGCCAATATTTAACTTTGAAATCAGTTTTCTTTCCTGTAGGTAACAGAGTCAGCTGCAGGTTCTTCTCTAACAGTCAAAGGTCAGGAGGACTACAGAGAAACAGCCTGAAGGTCAAATCAAAATGAGATCACTGATTAGTGTTAGGTGGGCTCTTACCAGCTGGACACATGGGACAGCATTCATCTCCTATCTGATACTCTGTTAGAGGACATCTGAGGCTGGAAACACTGGAGGATCTCATCAGAAGGATCTGAGAAGAAGAAGAAAATGATTTTAATTCTTTAAAACCTGAAATATTGAAGACTAAGGCCTCCTTCACCCTGGATGACAGCAGGATGAAGGACGTAAAAAAATAAAATAAAATCAGTCAGAACGTGGGGGGTCTTTGGATGGGTGCAACTACATACTTTCTAAGGTGTATGCGAACACATCATCACATACATTTTACAGCAGGTGATCATCTCAATCGCAAACAAAAAAAAGTTTAATAAAGTAAAAATATGTAACAGTAGTGGCACTCAGTGCTCAACAAATTTTCTGTAGTGGAAATATGAAATCTGAACAACAGCCTGGACTGACAGAGTTTTAATACTAAACTGTTACATTTCGTGCCTTTGCACTTGCCCATTTGTCAAGAATAGCATCAAATGAAATAGACCATGTCACAATGGGACAAGTGATCATTGCTCATACTCAAACAAAGGTATCTTTTGATAAGTTTCAGCTTGCTAAAGGATCTCTCAGCATGGTTAAGAATACTGTAAAAAGCAGTGTTCTCCAATCCTGGTCCTCAGGGCCTCCATCCTGTAGGTTTTCCTTGTTTCTCTGCTCCAACACACCTGATCTGAATCAGTGTATCATTAACAGGCTTCTGCAGAGCATGAAGAGGTGATTTAACCTCTGAATCAGGTGTGTTGGAGCAGAGAAACAAGTAAAACCTGCAGGATGGAGGCCCTGAGGACCAGGATTGGAGACCCCTGGTGTAAAGGCTACTGTCAGATTTGGAAACACCAAATCAAGATTCTCCTGTATGAGATGAGGAAATTTAACTTTGCTAGAGTCTTGTAAGCCTTCAGTAGACGGCTTGCTGGGTATATTTCTTGAATGATATTTCTTGAAACATCACAGGTAGTCAGGGCATATGTGGTCACTGATTCCTCAGGTTTTGCTTTTTATTATCTGTTATATTTTAAATAGGCCTACGACTACAGCAAACAGCTGCAAGACAACAACAGCCACCTTTCAGAAATTAAAATAAGGGACACTGGAGGGGAAAACAAGATGGCGGAGGGAATAGGTGCATAGTCAGAGAGCTCTCCAGAGTCGGGTAAAAATGCCCACAACAAAACTCGAACTCGATAGATAAAACTACAGCATGAGTGGGATAAGCAAGAAAAGAAGCCGGAAAAACTATAAAAAGCAAGAAAGAACCGAAGAGCTGCCAGTAACAGAAGAAATCTTCGAACACGAAGCTAGCGAACACGAAAAAGATCC
>NC_051437.1:28472859-28474301 GCF_001649575.2 Kryptolebias marmoratus
TCAGCATCTGAGGGGGAAAGAAAAGAAAAGATGAAATAAACTGGATGAACCTGTGGAAACTCAGCATGATGGCTGCTTTATTGAAGCAGGCTCAGGTTCACTTGGGGATTTCTAGTCAAATAAACCAAACATGTTTTACTTTTGCTTCCCAGCTTTAGAGCTCCAGGTAATTTCCTGCCATGGGAACAGATAACTCATCATTTCTGATGAACATAGAGTCAATCAGGAAACAGCATCACATGTTGTATTTATGTTCATGTTTAAATTTAACTTATAATATTGGACTAATTAAGAACCATCTCCCCTCCTCCTGTGGGTTGCCAGGTTGGGATCACTGATCTAAAGCATGCAGGACAGAACAGTTAAGATAATAAAATGTTATCTTAACTGTAGAAACTCTGATCACATTTCTTTCACTTTTGTTTCAACTGAAAACAATCTGACTGCTCTCCTTACCTGAGGTCAAACTTTATGTTTGTCAGAGGCATTTATAACCTCTGACAAACAGAACTGTCTCTTCTTGTTACAGTCCACTGATTATTTTTAATTTATATGACAGAATATAAATTATAAGAGGTTTTCAGAGGTAGCTATAATCTTTAAGCTTCACACAGCTGAACGAAATTAACATCAGTTTAGAAAATATACAAATAACCATAAACAGTTCAAAACAAAACACAAATAAAGCCTTAAATATAAAATCTTCTGTAACAGGAAAGAGTTTTAAAGCCTCATCAGAACTGCTTTCACCTCCAGTTCAGACAGTAAAACATTAAACAGAAAAGGAAGCAGCTGCTGCAGCAGAGAAGAATGAGGAGATTTTAGGGACAGAAACTCAAAAATCAGAGAAAAAGCTCCACTCACCTTTAACCCTCCTGTGTCCTTCAGGTCGAACTGACCGGAAGTCACCTGAGCTTCTCTTCTTCTTCAGTTACAGCTTCTTGACTGCTGACACGTACCTGCTTTAACGTCCAACCAAACGCATACGAACAAGCGCAGAAGCCAATGACTTATATGGAAGTCCTCATTTGAAACTACAGTGGCAGCTGATTACACCCACTCGAGACACCCTAAAATAGCGACATCTGGTGGTTGTTTTTATGTACTACAGTTAACGTGAATAAAATTGATAACTTTATTTAAATCACGAGTCTGTTTCATTCATACCGTTTTCATTAAAGCTCATGTTCTCCAACGAAACGTGTTTTTTTATAAACTGAAAGGAGGATGTTACAATAAACAAGATCTTTTTTTTAACAATAGTGACACCTTGTTCTGTTGGACTGTAAATCTCATTATTATTCCATGAATTATTATTTTCATTTAATACTATCTGAGAACTTATAACTTTATGCTATGATGTCATGATAGTGATTCATATAAGAGGCTTTGAGTGACATTCAAAGATTTTTATTCATTCTCACAAATATTTTTAAATACAC
>NC_051437.1:28474841-28482990 GCF_001649575.2 Kryptolebias marmoratus
ATTTGTTTTGGTTTCTTTTTTTGCCTGCTGCAACAAAAAAGAACAAAACAAAAATAAAATATTAAAACACTAAAAGCTCTAATATGATGAGGCAGAAAATTCTTCTTAATTATTAAACTAAAACATTTTATTGCCTTTTCTCATCCTTACCTTGTTCTTGGAATGATTGTAGTTTCCCAGACCTCCGACAATATAGAAAACCTAAAATGCATATTACTAATAAAAAAACAAGAATCCCGAGGGTTATCCAAACTACTATCCTAATGAAACTTTTTTCTCCACATTGAGCATCAGCTGCAGCTGTTCCTGCTGTTATCAGCCGAAGGTTCAGCTCTTCACATCTGGAAGGACAGAGAGACTCTTTTACAGGAACATGTTGTGATAAATAACTTCCCCACTGCTCTCAGGAAGCAGACATGTTGGAGCTTTTTAAACATGAAGAATCTCTTACTGAGTGTGAGGCTGACATGATGTTGATGATCCGTTAGAAAATGATCCACTGCTGCAGTCAGAGCACTCAGCGTCTACGGACGGCGTTCCTGCACAAACACAGCTCACATCAGGAAAGTTGATCAGAAATTCAGTACAAATAGAACCAGATGTGCTCTCTGAACCGTTCCCTAAACTTTGGGGTTCAGGTTGAACTCTCCTGACCTTTAACCTAAACCAACCTGTTCTGTTGATGTACTGTCCTGGTTCACAGCTCTTGTGTCTCTGAGCTGCTGAACAGCCTGTATTTGTGGGTTCGATGCAGAAGAATCCCTCCATTGGTTCACAAACTGTGTCTGATGATGGCTCACATTTCCTCTTTAGTTTCAAACCAGAACCTGGAAACACAGACAGAAATAAAACTTCTGCTCTGCTTTAACAAGATCTCCCCAGACTTCAGTGATGTGATACGACAACCTGTCAGAATGAAGGAATTCAGATTAAACATCTGAAGGAGAATTAGAACATATCAACAGAAACCCACCTGGATCACAGGTAGAACATTGATCACATCTTCTCCTTCCGTTTGGTCGATCCGTAAAGGTTCCCTCAGAACAGGGCAGACAGGATCTCTTTAGTTGGAGCTGGTGACAGTGTCTTTCTACTCGAGTTCCTGTTGATAAAAAGAACATGTTTGTTTTTGTAATGTAAATGTCAAAGGCATGTAAAGCTATGTTTATGGTCTATTTCAGAGACATTTTTATAAATGAAATCAGTTTTCTTTCCTGTAGGTAACAGAGTCAGCTGCAGGTTCTTCTCTAACAGTCAAAGGTCAGGAGGACTACAGAGAAACAGCCTGAAGGTCAAATCAAAATGAGATCACTGATTAGTGTTAGGTGGGCTCTTACCAGCTGGACACATGGGACAGCAATCATCTCCTATCTGATACTCTGTTGGAGGACATCTGAGGCTGGAAACACTGGAGGATCTCATCAGAAGGATCTGAGAAGAAGAAGAAGATGATGGTTGAGGATCATGAGGTTTAGAGAACAAAACTTCTGTAGAAAGACTGTGGTGGTTTTTATCATGGTGGGAGTTTGTTAGCAGAGGAGCCATGATGTGGGCTTATATGCAGCAAACATCTGGAGCTGGACTGGCCTCCTGCCTCGTTCTCATCATGGTTTTTTATCTTCCTTGTCTTGAATAACTGATGTCTTTAGCTTCAGTTTTTCCCAACAGTTAGTCGGTCTGTAAATATCTTAAGTAAAACAAAAACCAAACTCAAGCTAGAACAAGTTCTGACTTGGTTTTACTGCACAAAAGGTTGTAGAACATGAGTTTCCTGACAGGATTGGGCCGGTGACTGATTTGCTGCAGCAGTTTTCAGGACTCTTGGGCTTGAAATGGTCAGAAAAAACAAACCAAATCAAATCAAGAACTGCTTCTGACACTCCAACTAAACAGGTTCTACAACCAGACTCATAAATGAGGCTTCAGACAAACATAAATCCAGCCGGAGTCTGAGCTCGCAGCAGTGAGACCTGATCCATATTTTACACAATGAAGAATTTCTTCAGAGGCAGGATTGCAAAACTTGTGATCATTTGATATAACTCTTGAGAAACACAAAGTTAGGCAAGAATCTGTTTCAGCTGTAGTCCAGTTTGTCGTCCAGCAGGTGGTGGGAAGTTCACTTTAATATCCCTGTAGGAGCCATTTATCTGTTTCTTGTTTGTTTTTCATTTGGTGTATTGCTGGGATGGGTTATTAAAGGTCAGGTGTGTTTCTACTCAGGTGAGGCAAACGGTTTTCTACTGTGCTTAATTTAAGAGTTTATGCGGATGTATTTGGTGCTCATGGAAAATGACGAGATGAACGGATGCTTTAAAGGAAATAAATGGCTTTATGATCTATAAGCTGACAAGGAAGATCTGCAGAGCAAGTTTAATTAGGCGCACGTACAACCAAGACCCACCAGGAAGAACAGCAACCAGTAGCGCAAAATATAGCATTTTAGCCGCTACAATTTAAAACATCTTAAAACTCAAACAGGAAGGTTTGTCAGCAGTTTTATTTTACCACAAGCGATAAGCCAGCCCAAGGTTTTGGTCTCCAAACCATCATTGACAGGTTGACAGGTACTGAGCTGTGAGAGCGAAAACTGCACGTCAGCATCTGAGGGGGAAAGAAAAGAAAAGATGAAATAAACTGGATGAACCTGTGGAAACTCAGCATGATGGCTGCTTTATTGAAGCAGGCTCAGAGGTTCAAATAAAACCAAACGTGTTTCACTTCCAACTGGGGTCTGTTGCCATGGCAACAGATGCTGGAAACCTGACCTGCAGCGTCTGTTGCCGTGGCAACTGGTTATTCAAACAGTTAAATCTATTCCATTCACCATGAACTCAGGGTTTGGGCATTTTTTTCGTTGCTTAAATCACTTCCTCCTATCCGATGAACACAGGTTGACTCATCTCCTCGGGAAACATCCCGTTGTGTCTTCACGTTTAAAATTAACCTTTAAGATAGTTTAACGACTAATCTAAAACCACAGGTCAACTGAAATGTCGTGATGTAAGGTTTTTTTTTCCAACTAAGACTCGTTGCAAAGGTGAAGTCAGATTTCCTGACCTTGAAAAAGTGATTCATGCTTTTATTTCCTCTCGGTTAGATTATTGTAACGTTGTATTTTGGACTAGATAAATCATCTCCCTGCCGGCTTCACGTTCGTTTTAGAATCGGTTTAAAGATTTTACAGCTTGTTTTTAAAGTTATAAAAGGCCCGGCTCAGTCACACCTGTGTGATTTCCCTATAATCCACATTACAGTAAGAGAACTTCATTAAACCAACCAGTTCCTCTTAGATGTTCCTGAATCCAGACTAAGATTCAGACGGGATCGGGCTTTTTGTCATTTCTGCTCCTGACCTCTGCAGGGTTTAACTTTTTATATTCAGGCCGATCAAGCGTTGATTCTAGCAGTTTGAGTTGCTGTACAGCTGATAGGTTTTATGATGTATTTGTTTATATACTTAATTGTGAAGCACCTTTATGTGCTCCATTAATAAATTGACATTTAGAGTGAATGACGGAAATAATCTTAGACATTCGCTCACAGAACTGGAGCAGACTTGTCATCAGGCTGCAGACATGTGGGAGTTTGTGGGGAAAAAATGAAACTTTTTATCAGTCAGGAAGCAGAAAGAAATATTAGAGAGATCATTTTCTAAATGGATCAGCTGATGAGCTAATCAGAATCACTGTGACGTCATTAAAACACGAGCAGATCTTATTATTTTATTTAATTTGCTGCAGGGGCCTCTTAATACAAGAAACAAAGATGGGACCTGGGACCTCTGACTTCAGCTCCTTTCCTCCTCTTATAAAACAACAATCAGAGATTTTTACAGAGACTAAAACTCATCAAACAGAGCAGATAATTAAAATAAAAAACATCTACTCACCTCTGATTCCTCGAAACAAACCAAACTAAAGACTTTTCTCTTTGCCCTCAAAACGCTGACAGGAAAACGGAACAAACTACAGTAGATCAGCTGGTTTAAACCCTCAAAGCTGATTGGTCAGAATGAGAAAAAGAGGCGTGTCTAATGAGCAGAGAGGCTCCACCTGTTGGCTGCCTGAAGGTGGCGCAGGTGAGCTTATAGGAACAAACACAGGGAAAAAAGGGGGGGGGATTTTTGCAGTTTCTTCATATTACTCATGAAGTATTTTAGCTCTATAATCTGTTTTACAGAAATGCTCACATTTAAACTCTAATAACTAATAATTTCCAGTAACAACTGGAGCATTTTAACCAACATTTAGCTTAGTGATACCAAGAATAAACAAGTTCAAATGTACCCCAGATATTTGGCTAAAATGATGCAAGAAGAAGTAAGAATATCTGTTTGTGATATCATCAAACGCGTGTTCTCGTCTCAGGAAGCACTTAAATCAAAGCCAGTCCTTATCTTCAGTCTGGAGCCCTAACTGGTTGGTTCTGCTGGATTTACAGACTCCATCTGTGCAGGAAATGCCTCCCTGGAAAACAGGAAGTTCCCAATCACAGCTTCCTGTGTCCATGTAGGGGTGCAGGATCCTCCTCATCCAGGGTGTTCATGTGTCCATGTGAAGCCTCAGGAGGTTGGGAGGTTGCAACTGTGGCGGGTTATGTCCCATGTTTTAGAGGGGGAACCGATTATTTCAGACGGCTGAAATATTTGGTCTCCCCCTGGTAACTTTTGCAATTTGCAGTTGCACCACAACTGCTTCCACTCACCTCGATCATCATCATCATATGAAATAACTTTTTGTTACAACATAAAATAGTGGCTGGTAAAATATTTGAGTGGCTGGTAAAAATGTTTAATTTCCACCCCTGTGAGGGGGTCACCTCTGTTCACCTCTCCAGGTGAGGTGTGCTCCGTTAAACTGATCTAAAGCAGGGGTGTCCAATCCCGGTCCTGGAGGACACTGTCCTGCAGGGTTTAGGTGTCTCTCTGCTTTGAATGACTGACTGATTAACAGGCTTCTGCAGAACCTGAAGACCTGCTGCAGAGCAGAGAAACATCTAAAACCTGCAGGATGGTGGCCTATCTCATCATGCAGCTCATGCTGCCCCCTGCTGGACAGCGTGTTCATCATTTATTCTTTACATATGTGAAGAATATTTTGTAATAACCACGCACTGCAATGCTTGTTGACTGTATTTTTATTATTTTTAATAAAAACAGTTTCTCTCCTGTCTGTACGACACCAAACATGAAACGTTTTTCTGTTTCCTGCATCTTCAGCTGCTCCTCATTTCTTTATATTTTGCTTCACATGAAATAATTTAGTTTTTTAAAGTGGGTTTAATTTATAATTCTTCACACTTTAGCTGCTCTTTCAATCAGTTTCTGACCAGATATTTCATTTTCAATCATTTTGTTTTCCTCCAACATGTTTTAATTGGATTTTTATCCACCTTGTTGCAGCAGCTGTTCCCATTTCTTTCTCTGAATCCATAAAAACTACTAAAGAGAAACAGTTTGTCAGGAAATATGATTTTATTTCCAACAAGGTGATCCTCAGACAGCTAATGCTGCCCCCTGCTGGACAGGATGTTCATCTGGATCACCTGTTTGTCCCCAGCAGGAAATAATCTGATCCAGGACCTGTGAGGTCTGATGGGAACACATTCTAAATGAGGAACAAAACAAGAGAAAACTTTTCATTTTCCTTCTCTGAAGCTGATTGGATCATTCTGTAGCTGAGCGTCCTCATCCTCTCTTTCATGGAAATTCAGCAAACTGAAGGTTAGAGCTGCTTTAAGTAAAAACACAGAACATGGATTAAAATCAATTTTATTTTTAATAAAAACAAATCTGCATATCAGAAAATTTGCAGTAAATTTACAAAGTTTTATCAGAAATTTGCAGTAAAAAACATTTGGAAGAATTACAGGTAGCATTAATGAACTCTGTAGTTTGTTTTCAGCCTCAGGGTTACAGCTCCAGGTCAGCGTTGTTCACATAAATAAATCATGTGCATTTTAATGACAAAAACACATTTTTGTGCAAAAATTGACTGTGATCTCAGTTTGACTTGCCTGGTTAATCTATAGCTGACAAACTTTTGGAGCCAACCTAAATCAAGATGGCAGCCACAGCCAAGTGACCTTTAAAAACACAAAAAATGGCTATAACTTGGTGAATCATCCTTTTCTTCTTCCCCCTTTTTCAGGGGTCTCCACAGCGAGCCGTCCTCCATCTAACTCTGTCCTCTGCGTCCTCTGTCCTCACTCCAGCTCCCTCCATGTCCTCTCTAACTACATCCATATCTGTCATTTTTGTCTCTAACATCCTTCTGTCCCTCTGCACATGTCCAAACCGTCTCTAACTTTATCTCCCAGTCCTCCAACCTGTGCTGAACCTCTGATGTCCTCATTCCTGATCCTGTCCATCCTCGTCCCTCCCAAGGAGAGCTCCCTCTCATTCACACACATTCTCTGTCTTCTTACAGCTGACTTTCATCCCTCATATTTCAGGTGCATCCCTCCACCTGTCCAGGTTCTCCTCCACCTGTTCCCTGTTCTCACCACATCTGCAAACATCAGTCCTGACCTCATCTGTCCATCCGTCCATCACCAGAACAAACAGGAAGGAGCTCAGAGCCGATCCTTGATGGACTCCCACCTCCACATTGAAGCTATCTGTCCCTCCTCCACCTCACCACTGTCCTGCTGTCCTCCTACATGTCTTGTACCAGTCTAACGTACTTCTCAGCCACTCCAGATGTCCTTATAAAACACCAAATTATCAGTTGGGGCCAACCTTGTCTGACTTCTCTGAATGACGGAGATCCTCTTTTCTTTGAGGAGAGAGGAGAAAGAAAGTACATTTACTGCCCTCACCATACGAACTGTTCCTCCTTTTCCACTTTTCCATCAGGAATCCAACCATGGCACAGAACTAATAAAACTAAATTAATCACAATCCCAAAGGCAGCCTCACTGGAATCAATTAAATTCAGTTCAGTTAAAAAAGTACCAATTCGTAAAAGTTATTTCAGGGTGTTATACAAAAACATTCACATGTTATAAAATGCTAATCAGTAAAAGTTATCTAAGGAAGCCAGCTGATTGCATCAAATCTTTACTTCATTGCAGTCTCCTTTTGTAGAAAAAACAAAAAGTATAATTGTTATACTATAATTGTTCCGATCAGTGAAACTTCAGTCGCAGTTACACACCACTCCTTATGATGTCTACATATCCTAAAATTGTTTTTCTGAATTCAGATCCATTTCTTTGCCTCTGAATTTAATGTAAATTTCATAGTTTCAGATGAAATAATGTCTCAGCCTGAGGTGAAGAATGAAGCTTCATGAAAGACGCAGTTTTCTGTTTGCTGTAAAAACAAAATGGCAGCATCCAGCTGAACGTGACGATCCTGAACCACATTATTTTTACAGTGAATGAAAATTAAACCTGAGTTTAAACTGGGCTGGTTTCTGCTACTGTGAAGAGAAATTAATGGAGAAAAGTGATGAAGCAACTGGATATTTGTTGAGACATCAGGTGTTGCAGCTCAGTCATTAGAATAAAGAACATTTTGTTGTTACCTGAAAGTTTCTCCTCCTCCTCTGGTCCATTTTCTTTCCTTTAATAAAAATAAAAACACATGGCAGAAATAAATATGTAGGTTGTTGCTGATGACTGTGGACGTTACAGTTCAGACAAAACTGACCTTTGATTTGTTTTGGTTTGGATTCTTGCCTGACAATTTATCCCTAAAAACAAAAGCAAACATAAAATAATAAAACACTTTGAGCTCTAACTGAGGCAGAAAATTCTTCTTAATTATCCAACTAAAACATTTTATTGCCTTTTCTCATCCTTACCTTGTTCTTGGAATGATGGTAGTTTCCCAGACTTCCAACCATATATAAAAACTATAATGCATATTATTACTAAAACAGGAATCCCGATGGCTAACCCAACTACTGTCTTATTGTAACTTTTTCCTCCACATTGAGCATCAGCTGCAGCTGTTCCTGCTTCACATCTGGAAGGACAGAGAGACTCTTTTACAGGAACATGTTGTGATAAATAACTTCCCCACTGCTCTCAGGAAGCAGACATGTTGGAGCTTTTTAAACATGAAGAATCTCTTACTGAGTGTGAGGCTGACATGATGTTGATGATCCGTTAGAAAATGATCCACTGCTGCAGTCAGAGC
>NC_051437.1:28483090-28491446 GCF_001649575.2 Kryptolebias marmoratus
TGCTGTCCCATGTGTCCAGCTGGTAAGAGCCCACCTAACACTAATCAGTGATCTCATTTTGATTTGACCTTCAGGCTGTTTCTCTGTAGTCCTCCTGCCCTTTGACTGTTAGAGAAGAACCTGCAGCTGACTCTGTTACCTACAGGAAAGAAAACTGATTTCATTTATAAAAATGTATCTGAAATAGACCATAAACATAGATTAGCATGACAGGAACATTTATATTCAGCATTAAGTATTAATAAAAACAAATGTGCTGTTTTTTTCAACAGGAAGTCGAGTAACAGAGTTCAGAAGCACATCCTGTCTGCCCTGTAATGAGGAAACCTTTACAGATCGACCAAACGGAAAGACAAGATGTAATCAATGTTCTACCTGTGATCCAGGTGGGTTTCTATTGATATGTTCAAATTCTTCAGATGTTTAATCTGAATTCCTTCATTCTGACAGGTTGTCGTATCACATCACTGAAGTCTGGGGAGATCTTGTTAAAGCAGAGCAGAAGTTTTATTTCTGTCTGTTTCCAGGTTCTGGTTTGAAACTAAAGAGGAAATGTGAGCCATCATCAGACACAGTTTGTGAACCAATGGAGGGATTCTTCTGCATCGAACCCACAAATACAGGCTGTTCAGCAGCTCAGAGACACAAGAGCTGTGAAGAGCTGAACCTTCGGCTGATAACAGCAGGAACAGCTGCAGCTGATGCTCAATGTGGAGGAAAACGTTCCAATGAGACAGCAGTTTGGTTCGGCATCAGGACTCCTCTTTTCGTAATATTATGCATTGCAAGTTTCATATCTGGTTTTATATACGGCTTTCACAGCGGCTGACAGGTGTGCTCACAATGCAAACTCCAAAAAACACAAAATACTGCATGCAACAGAAAAACGCTGCATAAAGGAAAAATGCTGCAATCACAGGAAAGAGTCAGAAGCAAAAACATATAATCAAGAAAATGAACACAAAGGACAAAATGCTGCAAATATGTTGAAATGATTTAACGGACTGAACTAATAAAACCCATCAAATGGTTTTAAATCAAATACAATTAGGAGTTTTATTAGTCCAGTAAAAATGTGAATAAAATGATAAAATGTGTCACTTTGTCAGCATTTATTCTTTTACATATGTGAAGAATATTTTGTAATAACCACGCACTGCAATGCTTGTTGACTGTATTTTTATTATTTTTAATAAAAACAGTTTCTCTCCTGTCTGTACGACACCAAACATGAAACGTTTTTCTGTTTCCTGCATCTTCAGCCGCTCCTCATTTCTTTATATTTTGCTTCACATGAAATGATTTAGTTTTTTAAAGTGGGTTTAATTTATAATTCTTTAGACTTTAGCTGCTCTTTCAATCAGTTTCTGACCAGATATTTTATTTTCAATCATTCTATTTTCTTAAAACATGTTTAAATTGGATTTTTAGCCACCTTGTTGCAGCAGCTGTTCCCATTTCTTTCTCTGAATCCATAAAAACTACTAAAGAGAAACAGTTTGTCAGGAAATATGATTTTATTTCCAACAAGGTGATCCTCAGACAGCTAATGCTGCCCCCTGCTGGACAGGATGTTCATCTGGATCACCTGTTTGTCCCCAGCAGGAAATAATCTGATCCAGGACCTGTGAGGTCTGATGGGAACACATTCTAAATGAGGAACAAAACAAGAGAAAACTTTTCATTTTCCTTCTGTGAAGCTGATTGGATCATTCTGTAGCTGAGCGTCCTCATCCTCTCTTCCATGGAAACATTTCATCCAAGTTTTATCATTAATTTGCATAAAATAAAAGATCATTTGGAAGAATTACAGGTGGTGTTAATGAACTCTGTAGTTTGGAGGCCTCGTTCTTTCTGGTGTCTCGAGCTGCTTGTGACGCGCAGCTCGCCCTGCGCTGATTGGCAGGAATCCCGAGTGGGCGGGTCTTGTAGTTCTTGTCAAGGCTTTAAAATGAGACTGAATGGGTTTTTGGGAAGGTGGACATGTTTTTGGATTTGAGTCTGTGAGAGTCTGAATTTAGACAGTTAGATTGTGATTTTGAGTGTATTTAAAAATATTTGTGAGAATGAATAAAAATCTTTGAATGTCACTCAAAGCCTCTTATATGAATCACTATCATGACATCATAGCATAAAGTTATAAGTTCTCAGATAGTATTAAATGAAAATAATAATTCATGGAATAATAATGAGATTTACAGTCCAACAGAACAAGGTGTCACTATTGTTTTAAAAAAGATCATGTTTATTGTAACATCCTCCTTTCAGTTTATAAAAAAACACGTTTCGTTGGAGAACATGAGCTTTAATGAAAACGGTATGAATGAAACAGACTCGTGATTTAAATAAAGTTATCAATTTTATTCACGTTAACTGTAGTACATAAAAACAACCACCAGATGTCGCTATTTTAGGGTGTCTCGAGTGGGTGTAATCAGCTGCCACTGTAGTTTCAAATGAGGACTTCCATATAAGTCATTGGCTTCTGCGCTTGTTCGTATGCGTTTGGTTGGACGTTAAAGCAGGTACGTGTCAGCAGTCAAGAAGCTGTAACTGAAGAAGAAGAGAAGCTCAGGTGACTTCCGGTCAGTTCGACCTGAAGGACACAGGAGGGTTAAAGGTGAGTGGAGCTTTTTCTCTGATTTTTGAGTTTCTGTCCCTAAAATCTCCTCATTCTTCTCTGCTGCAGCAGCTGCTTCCTTTTCTGTTTAATGTTTTACTGTCTGAACTGGAGGTGAAAGCAGTTCTGATGAGGCTTTAAAACTCTTTCCTGTTACAGAAGATTTTATATTTAAGGCTTTATTTGTGTTTTGTTTTGAACTGTTTATGGTTATTTGTATATTTTCTAAACTGATGTTAATTTCGTTCAGCTGTGTGAAGCTTAAAGATTATAGCTACCTCTGAAAACCTCTTATAATTTATATTCTGTCATATAAATTAAAAATAATCAGTGGACTGTAACAAGAAGAGACAGTTCTGTTTGTCAGAGGTTATAAATGCCTCTGACAAACATAAAGTTTGACCTCAGGTAAGGAGAGCAGTCAGATTGTTTTCAGTTGAAACAAAAGTGAAAGAAATGTGATCAGAGTTTCTACAGTTAAGATAACATTTTATTATCTTAACTGTTCTGTCCTGCATGCTTTAGATCAGTGATCCCAACCTGGCAACCCACAGGAGGAGGGGAGATGGTTCTTAATTAGTCCAATATTATAAGTTAAATTTAAACATGAACATAAATACAACATGTGATGCTGTTTCCTGATTGACTCTATGTTCATCAGAAATGATGAGTTATCTGTTCCCATGGCAGGAAATTACCTGGAGCTCTAAAGCTGGGAAGCAAAAGTAAAACATGTTTGGTTTATTTGACTAGAAATCCCCAAGTGAACCTGAGCCTGCTTCAATAAAGCAGCCATCATGCTGAGTTTCCACAGGTTCATCCAGTTTATTTCATCTTTTCTTTTCTTTCCCCCTCAGATGCTGACGTGCAGTTTTCGCTCTCACAGCTCAGCTCGTCCCACAGCTCAGTGAAATGGTGTCTTCAGATCAGGAGACCTGTCAGCCTGTCCTCTAAGATGGTTTGGAGACCAAAACCTTGGACTGGCTTATCAATTATGGTAAAAATGAATCTTCTCTGAGTTTTAAGATGTTTGGAATATTAAAGTGAACTTCCCACCACCTGCTGAAGTTTTGTTTGCTCTAAACCTCATGATCCTCAACCATCATCATCTTCTTCTTCTTCTTCTTCTTCTTCTTCTTCTTCTCAGATCCTTCTGATGAGATCCTTCAGTGTTTCCACCCTCAGATGTCATCCAACAGAGTATCAGATAGGAGATGATTGCTGTCCCATGTGTCCAGCTGGTAAGAGCCCACCTAACTGCTGGTGAAAAACAGGGGACACCCTGGACAGGTCCATCTTGGCTTAGCAATAATAAAAACATTTAGTTTTTCCAACAGGAAGTCGAGTAATAATCGACTGTACAGAGGTCAGAAGCACATCCTGTCTGCCCTGTTCTGATGGAACTTTTATAAATCGACCAAATGGATTAAAAAGATGTAATCCATGTTCTACCTGTGATCCAGGTGGGTTTCTATTGATATGTTCTAATTCTTCATTTTTCCATACTTACAATCCTGTTTATATCGGAGTCAGGAAATCTTGTTAAAGCAGAGCAGAAGTTTTATTTCTGTCTGTGTTTCCAGGTTCTGGTTTGAAACTAAAGAGGAAATGTGAGCCATCATCAGACACAGTTTGTGAACCAATGGAGGGATTCTTCTGCATCGAACCCACAAATACAGGCTGTTCAGCAGCTCAGAGACACAAGAGCTGTGAACCAGGACAGTACATCAACAGAACAGGTTGGTTTAGGTTAAAGGTCAGGAGAGTTCAACCTGAACCCCAAAGTTTAGGGAACGGTTCAGAGAGCACATCTGGTTCTATTTGTACTGAATTTCTGATCAACTTTCCTGATGTGAGCTGTGTTTGTGCAGGAACGCCGTCCGTAGACGCTGAGTGCTCTGACTGCAGCAGTGGATCATTTTCTAACGGATCATCAACATCATGTCAGCCTCACACTCAGTAAGAGATTCTTCATGTTTAAAAAGCTCCAACATGTCTGCTTCCTGAGAGCAGTGGGGAAGTTATTTATCACAACATGTTCCTGTAAAAGAGTCTCTCTGTCCTTCCAGATGTGAAGCAGGAACAGCTGCAGCTGATGCTCAATGTGGAGGAAAAAGTTACAATAAGACAGTAGTTGGGTTAGCCATCGGGATTCCTGTTTTAGTAATAATATGCATTATAGTTTTTATATATGGTTGGAAGTCTGGGAAACTACCATCATTCCAAGAACAAGGTAAGGATGAGAAAAGGCAATAAAATGTTTTAGTTGGATAATTAAGAAGAATTTTCTGCCTCAGTTAGAGCTCAAAGTGTTTTATTATTTTATGTTTGCTTTTGTTTTTAGGGATAAATTGTCAGGCAAGAATCCAAACCAAAACAAATCAAAGGTCAGTTTTGTCTGAACTGTAACGTCCACAGTCGTCAACAACAACCTACATATTTATTTCTGCCATGTGTTTTTATTTTTATTAAAGGAAACAGCAAATGGACCAGAGGAGGAGGAGAAACTTTCAGGTAACAACAAAATGTTCTTTATTCTAATGACTGAGCTGCAACACCTGATGTCTCAACAAATATCCAGTTGCTTCATCACTTTATCTTTAATTTCTCTTCACAGGAGTAGAAACCAGCTCAGTATAAACTCATGATATTCCTCCACTGAAGAGGTGAAGCTGGACCTGCTTATAAGTGAACTAAAGAGCCGTTCGGGGCCCCCAGGGGCCTCACGATGTTTGCACAATAAGCTGAACTGACTGTTGCACCCTGCCTTTGATTTGAGTCACTGAGGTCACCTGGATCAACCAGCCGCCTCGTTCTTCACGTGTCGGCCCACACCGCGGTTAACCGTCGCTGCAGCGTGCGTCCTGTTCGAGTCCTGGTGTCACTCGCTGTTTCTGCTGCTTTAGTTTACTGGAATAAAACTATATTAACGCACAAAAACCTGCAATGTTCTCTCTGTGAGAGGATCAGTTTCAGTTGTTTGTAGTTTATCATAATAAAATAAAAAAAACAGTACAAAAATTGAAGGATGTTTTAGTGATTTGGCTGTATTATATTTATTTATATTTGACACATCTGTACTGTGATGAATGTCAAACATCTAATGATCTAATAATGATAATAAATTATATTTTTTCATTGATTGTGTTTATTTTGTCTGTTTTATAACCAGAAACAATCAGACAGAACAAGATTGTCAGGATGTATTATTAATTCTTTACTCTCTATGTCAAATATCAGAAGTTTTATGAAGACGATGAGGAGGTTTGTGGACATTTTTGGAGAAACTAATTGACTATTAAAGAATTCAAGGCTGTGTTTAAGCATCACTTTTAACCTCTGCATGAATACTGAAATCCCCCCATTGTTATGACTTTATCTGTGTTCAGTAATAAATCAGACAAAAACTGAGAATAAGGCCTGGAGGAGGATATATAACAAGAAGTAAAAGTGTTTTGTCTGAGAGACCGAGGCTCAAAAACTCAAAAGAATCCTAACTAATAATTGGTTTAACATTAATTAATAACCCTGACAGAAAAGTAGCAGCTACTCCTCCACCTGTTGTTTTAGGAACATGAAAATTCAGATAATTATCCGGTTTGGATTCATTTATACAAACAGAATCCTCCTGTTGCAGCCAGGTTTCTGTTAGACAACATAAATCAATAATATGATCAGTTATCAGATCAATAACTATAGCATCTTATGTTCAATAATCTGCATTTATCGGTTTTGTGTGTGGCTGAAGCTATCAGATAACTGCTAACGGCAGTAATCTTATCTTCCTGTACATCACAATCAAACAGCTTTGTTCCCTTTGGGCGAAGCTCAAATGTAGTTCTTTGTTCAATAAAGAATATACAGTAACAATGAATCATCTTCTTTCTGCTCGGTTTATTTCAGTGGGAGGAAAGACTGAGACTGAACCCTCACCTCACATGTGGTTAGTATATCTATAAATGTATAAGTCATTTATAGATATGCAAACAGTTCTGTGTAAAGACTGAAATGTTTCACAGGAAGTGCCAGATGTGTGAGAAAAGCAGTCTGAAGAACCTGAACGAGAATTAAAAGGTTCAGTTTGAGTTTGAACCAGAAGGTAAAAATCCTCGTTAGTTGTTTGCAAAGTAAAATAAATCATACACGTTTTTTCCTAACATTTGAAATTTTAGAAAAGAAAATGAACTAGATCTTCTTGGAAAATAGACTTTAAACAGCCGATAACTTCTAGATTTCATCCAAAACAGTTTAACATGTTTCAGCTCAAACATATGTTGAATTTATGAAGCATTAATAGATTTGACAGACTTCTTATAATTAGATTACAGATTAGTTCATTTTACAGGAAATAGTTCAGTCATTTAGCTCTGAACTCAAGAAATAAAAGAGTAAAAAAAACAAAGTAGTATTTTTTCATGATGCTGTTTTAAGTGCATCTAAATTACTATTTTCTTTCAGAAGGAAGAGCAAGATCTGATGAGTGAATGTCCATCATGGAGAGATGAGCCCCAACAACCATTTCCTCCTGTAGGTCCCACAGTCACAGCGGGGAACTCCACCTAAGATGATGGAGATGCTGTGGGACTTCCAGATCCAGACTGACAAACAGCTGATGGCTGACCGACAGGACATGTGGCAATAGAGAAGATCCAGAAGAAAGCAGGGGTGATAGATGTAGACATCCAAGAGACTGACATCAGGAAGAAGCTGGAGGAACACCAAGAGCTGAAAGAGGAAACAGAAGCTGTGGAGAGTCGAGGCCTCAGTGGTACCAGTGGTCATCGGACCCCCAAACTGGAAGAGTTTCTCCAACAGATCCCAGGAACAACCTCAGAGGAACAGCTAAAGATACTGAGGAGAACCATGAAGATCCCAGGCCTCTGGTCGAGGACCGAGCTTGAAGTGAAAGTGGAACAAACAGGACAAGATGGATGCGTGACCAGGAGGGGGGGTAGTTTCTGAAAGTTTTTGGTTCAACACCAGTTGAGAGTTATCCAACAAATCAGAACCCCACAGGTTCAAAACGATGCACCTGGACAACAGACAGAGTTCTCCCAAAAATAGAATATTTTATTGACAATTCAGTTAAAACAGATATACTAATTAAAAAAAAACACCTTCCAGGCATGCAACTCGATCCTAAAGACAAAAAAGGCATGAGGCAAGGACAAGTAATTTAGTTGTTCCACACCAAAAACGTGCAAGAACACAAAGCAAATCACAGCGTCCCACAGCAAGAAAAATAAAACATTACTTATGGGTTCAGATTAAAAATGAAAGTAAAAGTCTAACTGGTAGCTTACCCAGGAGCGGATGCACAGGCTACCAGAGGAGGGAGCGGGTCAGCAGGTGGAGTCAGGCGGAGGCCACGCACTACAAAACTCCAGCTGCAGCCGACAATGCCAGCAGAAACCCACAGCAGGTGCAGAACCCAAACACCAACAAAAGCCCAGCAACCTGGATCAAACAATGGCCCTTAGGAGCTCAGATAAGCAGACCAGCCACACTGACAGCTGCCATGCAGCAGGAGGGACAAAGACTCATAGAGGAGCAACAGCCTGCCCTGTTATAAAGGAGTCTGCCCCGCCCACCAATCAGCAGACTGCTCCTACTTACACCTGGTGCACACGGAGCGGGAAGGGTGGAGCACCATCTCAGCACACATGGATGGATGGATGGATGGATGGATGCATGCATGGATGGATGGATGGATGCATGGATGGATGGATGGATGGA
>NC_051437.1:28492719-28511417 GCF_001649575.2 Kryptolebias marmoratus
TGGATGGATGGATGGATGGATGGATGGATGGATGGATGCATGGATGGATGGATGGATGGATGGATGGATGGATGGATGGATATTACTTACAAACTAAGAAAGTTCTGTTTTGCAAACCATTGCTAAAAATTTTCAGCAGTTTTTTCCCACAAATCTTGCAGCGAAACAGAAACTTATTTAAAGTTTTGCCTGTTTTGCAGAAAAAAACTGCAAACCATCTGTCTGTAAATTTTTTTGGTAATTTCTGTTTTTGTCCACATTTATCTCAGCTGTTGCGGGTTTTTCTTTTCTTCTTTTTTTAACTGTTCCACAAACAGAGCTTTTTTTTAGACGGCAAGTTCATTTTAGTTCGGAGTTTCTAAAAGTAGAAAAACAGCTAAAGCTTCAGTTTTTTTCTAGTAAATCAGCTCAGAGTTGAGATTCAACAGGTTTGGGGGTTTGTATATTCAGTTTGAGTTTATTTTATTCAGTTATCTGGTTAGTTGCTTGTTGTTTTTTCTGTCTGTGTCTATGTCTGTCTTCATCTACCTCTCCCCAGTTTTTGTCATCGTTTTACCTGCCACGCCCATCTCCACCTGCCAGCAATTATCTTCACTCACCTGTGCCCACTTACCTCATTTTCCTCTGTGTTTAAAACCCGGTCACTTTCTCCACTACTCCGTCAGATCATTGTTTCATTTGTCCTCGTTCTGTGCTCCTGTTTGACGTTCTCAGAGTTTTGTTCCGTGTTTCCAGGATAACAGGAAGTTATCCGGAGGAAGAGGTTAGCCAGGAAGAAATGGGACAGTGAGAGGACTGAGACTTGAAAATAAGGAGATGCAACGTAGGGCAAAGAGGGAGGGAACAAAGGCAAAACAGGAGGTGTATGATGAGGCTGGACACTAAGGAGGGACAGAAGGACTCGTATCGGCTGGCAGGACAGAAGGACCAGGCAGGTTAGGCTTGTTAAAGATAAAAACGGTGATGTTCTAACAAGAGAGGAGAGAGTGATGGGAGGAAGGAAGGAGAACTCTGAGGAGCTGATGAATGAAGAGAATGAAAGAGGTCGTAGAAACTGTGGACCAGGAAGTGGAAAAAGTTAGTGAGGATGAAGAAGAGGAAGGCAGTCGGACCTGATGACATACCAGAGGAGGGATGGAAATGTTTTTGACTCAATTATTCAATGACATTTCTGAGAATGAGAAAATACCTGAGGAATGGAGGAGAAGTGTGTTGGTGCCAATCTTTAAGATGATGGGTGATGGACAGACTTGTAGCAACGACAGGAGAATGAAGATGATGAGCTGCACGATCAAGATCTGGGAGAGAGCTGTGGAAGTTAGACTTAGACAAGAGGGGATTATTTGTGAGCAGCAGGATGGTTTTATGCCAAGAAAGAGCTCCACAGACGCCATCTTTGCTTTGAGGATGTTGGTGGAGAAGAACAGAGAGGCTCAGAAAGAACTTCATTGTGTTTCTGTGGATTTAGAAAAATCATCCGACAGGGAGGAGCTGGTGTTGGATGAGGACATCCGGAGTGGCAGAGAAGTATGTTCGACTGGTACAAGACATGTAGGAGGACAGCAGGACATGTAGGAGGACAGCAGGACAGTGGTGAGGTGGAGGAGGGACAGATTGCTTCAATGTGGAGGTGGGAGTCCATCAAGGATCGGCTCTGAGCTCCTTCCTGTTTGTTCTGGTGATGGACGGACGAACAGATGAGGTCAGGACTGATGTTTGCAGATGTGGTGAGAACAGGTGGTGGAGAACCTGGAGAGGTGAAGGCAGGAGGTCACAAAGGTTAGGTCCACTGTCCAGGAGGACAGGGAGTGTGGTAAAGAGGTGACGACGAAGAGAGTCCAGGCAGGATGGAGGGGATGGAGACCAGCAGTGTTGTCTGGTTTGGAGAC
Source organism: Kryptolebias marmoratus (assembly GCF_001649575.2). Taxonomy (NCBI): domain Eukaryota; kingdom Metazoa; phylum Chordata; class Actinopteri; order Cyprinodontiformes; family Rivulidae; genus Kryptolebias; species Kryptolebias marmoratus. The sequence continues at coordinate 28,494,609 of NC_051437.1, forward strand.
AAAAAGACAGGAGACAGAACAGGAAGTGTCAGAGCTGAAGGTGTTGAGGTTCTCCTTGGGAGGGAAGAGGATGGACAGGATCAGGAATGAGATCATCAGAGGTCCAGCACAGGTTGGAGGACTGGGAGATAAAGTTAGAGACGGTTTGGACATGTCCAGAGGAGGGACAGAAGGATGTTAGAGACAAAGAGGACATATATGGATGCAGTTAGAGAGGACATGGAGGATGATGGAGGATGATGACTCGCTGTGGAGACCCCTGAAAAGAAAAAGAAGAGACCATAGTGAGTTGAGGGAGGCCCCCCAGGCTTTTTTAGGTGTGGAGGTTCTTCCCTCCAACTCTTTGTTCCTGCATCAAAGGAATTCCTCTCATTGTTTGAAATGTCTCTCTCTGCACATTTCTTCCTGTAAATCTGATTTCAGTTCTGTTTATGACTGTTTATGACTAACCTGCTGTCCCCAAAGTGTTTCCTTTATTTGATATCTTTTACATACGGTCATGGGGATTTTTCTTTCTTTGTTCTCAGCACCACTGAAACAACATCTTTCACGTTTCTGGTTTCCTGTCAGACATGCTGATGGCCAGCAGGTGTCAGCAGTGAGTCCAGTTCTGCTGTTTAGGTCAGCTCCTTCAGGAGATGAATCCAATGACTTAGTAAAACTTTTATATTTTTATACTTTTATATTTTTCAAAATATTTAGGTTTATTTAGTATTTTAATCATAGAAATGCATTAAGATCTCTTCAAATCCTTCAGAAACATTGTTCTCTTTAAAATCTCTTTTTGGTTTTTATTTGACTTTCAGTTTCTAATTTTTAAATTACTAGATAAAAATTTATCTCAGCAAAAACAGGAGCTGAATTTAAACAGGATAAAAGTCACTTTTTATTCTTCATGAATGTATCTAAAGGTTACTTTAATCAATCTAATGTAACAAAGGAGGAACATTAAAATAAAAGTGCAACTTAAACACAAAAACACTTTTACTTCTTCTTTTTAAAAGTACCGTTTTGTAACTTCCTCTGTCTGTTTCTTAAAAACAAAAACTTTGGGGACATGTGTCTGTTAGTCTGACAGAAGGTCAGATCTACGACAGTTTATAGAAAAGTTTAAACACCTCAAAGGTTTGGGCAACATCGTCACTCGAAGTTAAACATTCGGAGGTGAAACCTCCAAAAATCACCAAACTGTGATTCTATAAAAACTGTTAAAGATCTTAGAACTCCAGTTCAGTCATTAAAGTCCAACTTTCTGTGATTAAACTCTGAGCTGTAGAACTCCTTACAGGACCGGGTTTAGAGCTCCTTGGTGGGGTTCCCTGTGGGCAGGTTGTTAATCCATCACAGAGCAACGAATGAGACAACCATCCACACTGAGTGACATTTCCGAGCTGCCTGTGGAAGGAAACCCACTCACAGCAGGGTTTTGAACCTGCGACCTTCTGTGAGGCGACACCTCTAACCACTGACCTCCCCCAGATGTGATTCACTCACCTGTGAAGCGCAACAACCTGATTTAAATAATCACACATACGGAGAAACTAAACTCTCACCCCGACGAAGGGCCTACCATGTCTACAGTAAGATCATAAATATAATTTGCATTTTTCCAGGAATCTGAATTTTAAACATATAACCGGCTGTATTACAATAAAACCCCCTATGAATGTAAATCTGCTGATCTGTGTCGAGGGGAAAAGACCTGTTTTAATTATCAAAAGCTGGGAAAAACATATTTAGTTAAACCTTCACAAAAGGAGCCATTACCGGCTTTAAAGGATGCAAATGTCCACGAACATCTGAAGGATGTGGAGTCAGTTATCAGAGTTTGGTTATAACCAGATATTTATCATAACTGGTTTGATTATAAATCACAACTATTGAACAATAAGAGCCTAAAACAGAAAAAATAAGATCTTGTTTAATATTTTTAATAAGTTTCAGCTACAACTTCATGATTTCTCAACATAAGTTCATAAATCAAAACGTTCAGCTTCTTCAGGAGAAGCCTGCTGGGAGTTAAAGTTTTAGTTTATTTTATACTTTTTAAAATATTTAACTTTATTTACAAATATTTTCCCCATAGAAATGCACTAAAATGTTTTCAGTTCCTTCAAAGACTTTGTTGACTTTAAAATCTGCTTCAGCTGCTGTCTCTGCTTCTGTCTTTAGCTCCTTTTAGCTTCCAGCTAGCCCTTTAATGCTTGTACCTAGCTTTTTAGCTGTCGGCTAGGGTTTAGCTACTTTTAGCTAGCTTTTCACTGCTTTTTGTAGCTTTACAGAAGCTGTAAGGGTTCATAAATGTTGCTGTTTTCCTTGTTTCTGTTTTAAGCTTTAACTTCCATGTTTTGGGATTCCAAGGCTTGTCTTTAAATTTTAATTGCTTAAGATCTAAAAACAAACAAAAGGAAAACATATTTGGTGACTTTAGCTTTGAATCTATCAGTTTATCTTTTTAAATTCATTTAAATTCAATCAGTTTCATATAATCACACTAATAAACACCAAACAATCTCTCGGGATTATTCTGTTTATATTCGACAGGAAACTGGAAACACTGAAGCAAATTCAGTGTTTTTTATCAAATCATGCTAAATTAAAATGTGACAAAGGCTTTATGAAACATGTATTTTTCTCATGCTCATCATGGGATCTTGAAAGGTTTATGTCATCACATTAGTCACGTAATAACCTGAACTTTACCTCAGAAACTTCCGTTTGGGCTTTTTGTGTTTTTTATTCATACTTATAGTTTCTTTTTTTTTGTTCTTTAGTTATCTTTATGTTTAGTCCTCAGTCAGTCACTTGTTTACCTGCCATCTCCACCTGACGGTCCTTAATTACCCTCTGTGTTTAAAACCTGGGCATTTCCTCCAATTACTCACTGATCCATTGTTGCTTCAGCTGCTGCCTAGTTCCGCTCATGTCTCACCTCGTCTTGTTCTTTTTATGCTACGCTAATCCTTAGATTTTTGTTATTGTTTGATTTTTGCTGCCTCTTCAGCTTTTTGTTTTTGTTCTTTTATTTTCCTTGGAGACACGACGAGTTGTTCATTGGGTTTGCCGCTCTCCACCCAACATGACCTCAATGATCAAAAAGAGGAGAAGAACCTGATGGTCCTTATTTCAGTTCTACGGGTTTAAACAATTATTCTGTTGTTTGCTGTGTAACAGTCACGATGTGTTGTTTTTCATTATGATTCCTTCCTCTTAGTCCTCATGATGGATCCCATGATGGACTCACAAGCTAGAACAAGACGTCCTTGTGTCAGAAATGACCGCACTGGGAGGCTGTAGGGTCACATTGTGTTGTTGCATTAACCATCAGAGTATTTGAATCCAAACAGAGCCTCTTTCCAAGTCTGATTTAATTGGTTAAGCCAGTGGTTCCCAAACTGTGGGGCACGAGATGGATGAAAAAAAAAACAAAAAAACAGTGCCCGACTAAGCATAATGGACAGGTTTTTAACTCCATTTTGCACAGAGGCTTTTTTAAATGTATTGATGATAGCAAAGTTGAATATTGTTACAAATAAAATAAAAAAAGGAATGTTTGGGATTTTATTGTAATCCATAGGGGGGCCCAGAAGAAAATCTTTGGGAACCCCTGGGTTAAGCCACTAATAAGAAGTGAAAAAGAAACAATCTTGTGATTCGATCTTATGACTCTTCACCACAGTGAACTCTCACTTTTTTATTCTCCAGGCCATTCCAGATAAAATCTTTTTTTAAATATTCCAGTAAGACATTTAGTCAGATTCCAGATGTTTTCCCAGAGGCTGTGGTAACAACCAGCGTTTAGCAATCTGGATTAAAAACCACTTTCACACTGAGACTTATTTTACATCATCATCTTTATGAAGGCGGAGCGATAATGTTTTTCCCCCATGTCTGTCTGTCTGTGTACACCTGGATTTTGTTACCTTCTCTGGTAGAATCACCGACCTCGTCAGGACCGGTAGTCCTCACGGAGCCAACGTTCATGTGTGTCACATACTCTGAGCATCAACACGTCTCATGAGACGAGGCGGTTTACGTTGAATTAAAAGCATCTCAGGCTGTTTAAAACTCCACTTTTTTAACTGGGAAAGCTCCACAAATGGAAACCCAAACGTCCTAACGACAGGGTAGAAGTCCAGTTGTTTTTGTTCTTAAATTTGGGATCTGTCAAATATTCCACAACTCTGTCACATATAAGCTGAGTAATGAGTCCCACCCACTTTACATCAACCCATTACAGTGTTTGCACTCATCCAGATAACTAATTATATCTATATTCCTTTAAAAAACAGATTTTTGGTGTGTTGCTTTCCAAGTTCAGCTGTGTGGATTTTGATCCAGGTGTTGTTTTGACCTTTACAACAGTCCAAAGAGAATTAACAGCCATAAATCTAAAAGAAAAAGCACAAGCCCAGAAATCCCCCTAAAATACATATTTTATCTAGACTTGAACCAGCTGGAAATAAAGATCCAACCTCAGATGTCCTCAGGCTCATTTCTGTTAGAGAAATACCAATAATCCATGTGATGGCTGCAGTTACAGCCACACAAATGTGGTAACATTCACTCGCACGACATACAATAGGTCACCTCATTTATATTTGGGTTTCTTTAAGTCTATGGATTTAATTTACAGAATAACTGGTTTTGTTTAGTAGGCACCACATTGCCCTGTATTCTAGAATAAGTGCGCACATTTTAGTTTACATTGTTATGTTCTGCTTAATTTAACCTTTGTTTGTTTTTTGAGTTTCTTCAGTGCTGGCTGCTCCAATCCTTCAGGAGAACAGAGAGGTGGAGAAGGGGTGGAGCAAGCCGGCTGAGACTGCAAATTGGTTCATACCACTACTCTTCATCCAGAGGGGGGGAATGGGATTTTGCTATGTTGGTTTCAGTTAGGTTTTTGTGTGTTTTCCCCTTTGTGTCTTGTATGTGGCCTGATCAGCCAGTATTTAAGTTTCCCCTTTGTCTCACTTAGGGGGTCTGTTTGTTTTAGTTAGTCTGAGTTGATGTCTGTTACTTTGACCCTTTTTATGGGCCCAATTTTTGTCATTTATTCCATTATTTACCCAAGTTTGGTGTTGGGTTAAATAAAGAAACAATCATTTTAACTTTAAACTTGTGCCTGGCTGTCACTTAACTGCTCGGTCCATCACAATCCAGTTTTATTATAATAAAGATAAAGATTCTCAGCAGCTCAGTCATAGCAGAGCGAGGAAAGGTGGTCTGTAGGAAGTTTGTCCTCCAGAAGTCTAAGCCTACAGCAGCAGGACTAAAGGATCGCTCCGGAAACCTAAACCAACCCTAACTATAGGATTTATCATAAAGGGAAGACCTGAGCCTGCTTTTAAAAGTAGACAGGGTTTCTCATGGACAGAAACTAAAACTTGGTTCCACAAGAGAGGAGCCCAGGAACTGAGAGCTCTGCCTGCCATTTTAGAAACTCTAGAAACCACAAGAAACCTGCAGCCTGAGAGCAAAGTGCTCTGTTAGGAAAATATGGAAGAATAAGGTATTTAATATGAGGTGGAGCTTGTTTGAGAGCTCTATGTCAGTGAATGTTGACTAACAAAGAAAACCACCAATTGCATCAGTTTATGGGAGAGGTTTCTGAGTAAAGGAGTTTGATTACAGGGTTGAAGCCCAAACGGGTCATCATGTTTCACCATCAACCACACTGACGCCAGACATAAGGTCTGAAGGAGGTTCTGAATCCCTGATAGACGTCTTGATTTAAGGCTCTGAGCTGCAGCTGTTGGGTGTATTATAGTTATGGGTGGAGACAGACAGCTGCTGTTACACATTTATCTCAGAAATGGGTAACAGATGGCTACACATTTGCAGATGGTTTGCATATTTGCGAGTTGAAGTGTTTTTGGGAGTGTTCATTGGTTCTGGCTGTCTGATAAGCTCATACACCCGTTAAACCCACAGTTTTTGTGAATACATAAAAGATTTTTATTGTTTCAGCCTTGCGTCCCTTCCATAAAGGCACTTCAGGAGCCCCTAAACCAGGGGTCTCCAATCCTGGTCCTCAGGGCCTCCATCCTGCAGGTTTTCCTTGTTCCTCTGCTCCAACACACCTGATTCAGAGGTTAAATCACCTCTTCATGTTCTGCAGAAGCCTGTTAATCACCCATTGATTCAGATCAGGTGTGTTGGAGCAGAGGAACAAGTAAAACCTGCAAGATGGAGGCCCTGAGGACCAGGATTGGACACCACTGCTGAAACTGTCCTGCCTAACCTGCAATGCAGGAGTGGCAGAAACGTAGATTACATGTTTGTGTTTGTGTCGCAGTTTCTCTACAGCAAAACCGTCGTTTTCTGCATTCACACCATGTACCGTTCAGTATAACACGTCCTACAGCCTGTGGTTCCTACTGGGTGTGTAAGCTTTATGTGCATGCTCCACGTCTGATGCTGTGTTTACAAGAAAAACATTTAGAAACAACAAAAAAGATTTAATTTATGTGGAGGAAGCCTGAAACTCTATTTCTCCAAACAGGGGTTGTTCAAGAAACTATCTACAACAGGTATGATGCTAATTATTGTGCTGGGAAAGTTTTTTTTATAAGATAACACATGCAGTCATGACGATGTTATGTCTGAACTTCACAGCCTATGAGTTTTTCACCAAATGATTCAGTTTCCCACTGAAACCAGACTGACCTTGCTTCCCGTCTCTCCTCCAACATTCCAACATTCCAACGTTCTCATAGTTTCGATAAAAGAGGCAGAGCTTTGATTCGGAGCTTCCTGTTCGGAGCTGGGACTCTGATATTAATTATTAATTGTCTTTAAAGCTCTCTGTATGTTGTGCACCGTACATAAATCAACCTGTCTGAGTGATTTCAATTAACAGTGCCTGGAAATTAACATTAAACCGTCTTCAATTCTAATACTTTTCCAACTTTATTCAAAAACAGCGGAGCGTTGCCTCAGTCCAGCGGTTCTGAAAATTACCCATGACCCCTAACCCCCCGGGTACCCAATTAAGCGATGTCGTGTAACACCAACGAAACAAACAGATGAGACGGAAACATGATACACAGCATAGATCATGAGGGATTTTCCAGAACAAGTGAAGCTATAAAACCAAACCCCAAGACATTAAAGGGCTTCAGTATAAAGATGTGGTGATTTATTTAAATAAATATGAACTCAGGAGACACTGCAGAAGAGAGGAAAAGGTAAAAACTAAAGTTAACTCTGACTGGTTAACTTTAATGAAGCTTAATTGGAAAATTATCTGTAAAAATGGACAAACAATGAGAAACATGATGATTTGAAGCCTGGATGAAGCAGCCATCTGTGATTTTATCCTCTACAGCAGGGGTGTCCAATCCTGGTCCTCAGGACCTCCATCCTGCATGTTTTCCTTGTTTCTCTGCTCCAACGCACCTGATTCAGAGGTTAAATCACCTCTTCATGTTCTGCAGAAGCCTGTTAATCATCTGTTGGTTCAGATCAGGTGTGTTGGAGCAGAGAAACAAGGAAAACCTGCAGGATGGAGGCCCTGAGGACCAGGATTGGAGACCCCTGCTCTACAGCACGTCCACGTCAGCTTCACGTCTGAATGTTTGAACTTCTGTTTTAATTTTCAACTTCATGCACTTTATGTCTCTTTGAAGTAAAACACATTAAATTAAACTGAGAAAGGTATGATTAAATCAAAGTATGGCCTGCGTACAGCCTGATAAAAACAAATCTTGCAAACTCAATGACATTCCAGTCAGCTGTTCATCGGTTTGATAATCAGTAACTCAGTGCAGACAGTCCCTGATGAAACATCAGGTAAACCTCATACAGCAAGACAAACGTATGCTGGTTATTCCCCCATCATCTTATCGTCATGTGATTGAGAAGGACTCACTAAAGGAGGTAGAGAAACTGATAATAAGCAGGTTTTGGTGATTAGTCAGGTGAGAAACACACCTGGGACTGATTAAAGGGTTCAGAGGCAAGCTGAGAGCGAAGAGAGCTTCCAGAGCAACAAAACAAATCAGAAGCAAAAAGTAGAGTTAAACAAAAAGTTTCCTGCTAACCACCAATAAAAAACAAGAAGAAGAAGAAGGGAGGAGGAGGAGGAGGAAGAGCTTCCAGTCTGTTTGGTGCAGCATCCTTTGGGAGGGAGGTGTCGTCTGCGGTCATTTAGGGCTGCAGGTGGTAATAAAAGCGAGGCAGGATCAGGCGGGGGGATTTGGTTTCATGTGGGAGGGGATTTTTATGAATCCTTTAAGCTGCATGTGGGTTGTTGTTGTTGTTGTTGTTGTTGTTGTTGCAGCTTCAGGGTGTTTGTTGAGGGTTAACCACTTGGTGTGAGCTGCTGTGGTTTGGATCATAAACTGTCCTCGGTTCTGAGTTCTGTCCCCAGGTGGGATCCCCTATCTAACCCTTTTTATGACTTTCATGTAATTTAATACAGAGCTGCTGTTTTCTTTAACCTCCTGCTGTGTGAGTTGTTATTATTTGAAGGTTAGGGCAGGATTTATTGCATTAATTACCCTCAGTCCTGTGTTGAGTCAATAATAAATGTTTAACTTTGATCGCAGTAAACGGTTGCTGCACCTTTAATAAACTCAATATTATCTGTACGCCCTTAAAGCAGCAGCACTTTGTGACATCATCAAACAAAGTCCTGCCGACCCGGGACTCCAACCCAGGACCTGCTAGCTGTGAGGCAACCGTGCTGACCACTGCACCACCGTGCTGCCAATCATCCGATCTGCTTCCAGGTCAGACTAACTGGGTTGTTCCATGTTCTGTCAGCAGAGGGAGAACTTCAGATGTTGTTCTTTGTTTTCATTCTCCTACTTTCTGACCAGGTCCTGTTGATACAGTAAATACTCTTTCACAGGTTACTGATCTTATCTGATTCCTCTTTAACCCCCTCTTGTCTCAGTCATCAGGTCTCTCTCGCTGGTTTCTGTGGTACCTTAGAGGCCCGGTTCCAATACTCGCACTTGCACCCTCGATCCTCAGGAGTGCTCTTTAGCCCCGCCCCCTTTGTGTACTACAAATGGCCTTCAGCTGAGCCCGCATCCAGGCAGACTTCGGCGAAGTGTTTACCCACACCTTCCTGACTTTGGAAAGCAGAAATGCCTAAACTATACTTTTAAAATAGTACTGGCACCTTTTTAAAATAGGGTGTTCCGTCAGTTCAGCATACATGCAGTGAACATGCACACGCATGTACATTCTGCAAGAGGCCCGTTAGAGGAGCCCAGTCAGATCAGCAAACCCAACAAGATACGACCAAAGGTAAGTCAAAGTGTTTAAAAAATAAAAAAATGCCTACATTGTTGTGGTTTTAAAGTGTATTTAGATCAGGGTCTAGCTGTAGCTGCAGCAAATCACAAAACTCGCCCTGAATAAAACACGCCTCCCTGATCCTTGCTAATTTTGGATTAGACAACACGTGCAACTCCGTGCAGCCACGCTTGGATAGAAGAGAGTGGCTGCTTTAAAATTCAAACATTTAAGTCGATGACGTAACCTGTACTGTCCCAATTCTCCAATGTCTGCATGCTTGGACCCTACCAAGCATTATATGTGCAGATTTAAAAAAAAAATGTTCAGCTCAGGCTGAAGACATGGCTCATTTGTTTTGACTCTGGGATGATATCAGGAGGCTTCTACTTGTCATTTCTCTACAAACTCTTCTCAGTTATGAGACTGCTATCCTTGGCTTTACTGCTTTTGACAAAAAAACTGTGACTCTTTCTTTGTCATCAACTGCATCGTACTTCTTGTAAATATTATATCCACATGTGCAAGTTTAGCAATAACAGTCCTTTTTTTTTCAATTTTCATGAAAGACTTGATACTATCAACACGTTGTCTCATCCAATAATTCAAAAGCCATAAAAACTGTAAATTTATTACAGAAATGTAATATCTTGTAACCTGTTGTTGTTAATTTTCTGACCCCCCTGGCATGTTCATGTTTTTGTTTTTTGGTCCCAATCCTCACACTGCACCCCGCGCCCTCTGTGAAGCGTGTGATCAGTCAAAGTTCACAGATTTCAGAGCAGATAGATCGCTGAGAGGATTAGATTCATGCTGACTTGATATTGATCCTGGCAGATGGGTTAGATCCTCTTAGAGGGAGTGAAGCACGAGGAGCGAATATTGACCAGTTTCATTTATCAGGAAGTTGGCCCTGATACTGTTTTATTTTGGTTTCAGTTTGGGTGGTTTTAGCTTGTATTATTCTGCCTCAGTTGTTTTGATTATTAATTAGGACTACTTATTGCTTAATCTGTTTTCTCACCATTTTTATTTACAAAACAGACACACACACATAATTCCTGTTGAGGAACAAAACAAAGAACAAAGAAAAGACCTTTCATGTCCTGCAGTGCTTTCCTCAGGTCGTTGTGTGTTTATAAAGGTACTCTTGTTAGACACGCCTCTTTTCTCATTCTGACCAATCAGCTTTGAGGTGTTAAACCCGTCTCTGTTGCTGGTTTCGCCTTTTTCTGTCGGAGCGGTTTTATTCTAAAGAAAAAGAAACAAAAAGAGAAAAGTCAACAGCTTTTTCTTCTGTTCCGAACAGGAGTTTGTTGTCAGAGGTGAGTGGATGTTTTAGTTGCTGATTGTTGAGTTTCTGTAAAAATGTCGGATCGTTGTTTTATAAGAGGAAGAGAGGAGCTGAAGTCGGTGGGAGGAGCAGATCTGTATTTCTGTGTTTATCAGAGGTAAAGTGAGTTATTAGTGAAGGAAAAAGCTTCTCTTTGTTGCTCTCTCATCGTTCCTGTTCACACTTTTCACCTGTGGTTTTAGATATTCAAGTCATTTATTAGGAATGATGATCATTTAAACCAGCTGCTTTATAAAAAATAAACACAAGTTAATAACAAACTCTGACACAAGAGAGCAGTTTGGCACAGAGGTGCAGAGGAAAGCAAATGATAAGTAATTTAGTTACCAACAAACGAGGAGTTTCGTGCGTCCTGGGTGTCTGCAGAGATGATATGATGAAACGATGACCCTGACAGGCTGCCACAGGTCCGGGTTCTTCACTGCTGTTATTTCAAAGATAAGACATGAACACAGAAGGGATTTCTCTTCTTATCTGCCAACATTTTAGAGCGACCTGCGCCACCTGTGGGCAGTGCTGAGAACTGCAGCTGCCTTTGGGACAAATAATGAGACAAACTGTGCGCGTGCACGTGTCAAAGGTTTTATGTTTGCTTGTCTCGAGAGGGAGGGAGGGAGGGAGACAGGTAAACCAGCAGAATGTGTCCACGGACAGGAGTATTTTAGTCCCAACACGTCTCACCTGTCCTCATGGACCGGCCTCACCTGGTTAGATCACAGATCAGTTTTTACAGAAACAGTTCAGGGATTCAGCTCTGCCCTCATGTTATAAAAAGTAATGGGGTAACTCATGTTTTAAACTTCTTCTCTACACACTTACCTCAGGAGTACAGCGACATAATGCAGCTTTGGTTGATGTGAAATTAAAACCAAACCAACAGAGAAAATAAATGTGTATATTTTTTATAACCTATGATCTTAAAACAGCTTTATGGCGTAGCTAATCTGTGTGGTGCTCCTCCTCCTCCTCCTCCTCCTCCTTCTCTTTCTCAACAGTCAGACTTTGTCCTCAGACAGCAGATTAATTCATGGTGTGAAGTTTTGCTGTTTACCGTTTCTAACAGAAAGTGTGGATTTTTCTACTTATTGCACCTGGAAACTCAGATTTCCGAGGTTACTTGAACTACCCTGTGACCTGCAGAGGTAAGAGCGCAGAATATCCTCCTTTTCTCCTTTCAGTGTTAATAATCTCTGTTCATGTCGACAATAAGGTTATTATCCAGTAAAAGTAGGAAATGTTGCAGCAGCAGGAAAAACGGACTCATTAGACTGTTTGTGTTTCTGCCTCAAAATGAAGGAAAAACCTGTAAAAACCAGCAGAGAAGCACAGAAACAAACAGATGGCAGATTGAGACAGAAAGGATCTGAACCTGGAAATAAAGACTGTTCTGTTTAAAAGACTCCCTGAAATATTCTGTAGTTATTATTTGAGCCTGACTTCAGTGTATTTACATAAAAACTGAACAGTAGTTTGTTTATGAAACCAGCTCAGCCTGTTTCTGTTGAGCAAACATTTGACTTCCTGCTGACATGTAATGTCTAAAGGTCATTAAAGAGAATAAAAACAGCTTTGCTTCTTATTAAAACTCTTCTGAAAATCTGTCAGTGATGATGACAGAAGAACAGCAAGTTTTAATCCTCCCATAGATGAAACATCTATTTTCAGTAAAACAGTAAATTAATGTGAACCAAAGTCAGTTTGATCTGTTGCTGATATTTTACTTACAGAGAAACTCAGTTTAATCAAGTTAAACAACCTTCCTGAAATCAGCCAGTGCAGAAAAAATGTCTAAAAATCATAAAATAAACTGAAAGTTTTCACTGGAAGAAATCAGATCAGCTGCTGCCTTTCATGCCAGAGTTTTATTATTATTATTATTATTATTATTTAATGCATTTTAGATTTTTATGAAAAAATGATTTATTTTCTCCTTAGCTTCCACATCATGTGACCCAGTGAAGCTGAATTAATGCTGGTTTGACAGGAGAAGGTCAGAGCTGTGGCCTCACAGCAGGAAGGTCACAGGTTCAACTCCCAGCCTGCATGTTCTCCCCGTGCAGACATGGGGTTCCTCCAGGTGACACGTTAGGTTAATGAGAAACTTTAAACTCTACAGGTGTGGATGTTAGACCCCAGCTCCCTGTGAAAATGAGCAGGTAAAAAACATGGATGGATAATAAAATAATAATCAGTGGACTGTAACAAGAAGAGTCAGTTTGTTTGTCAGAAGTTATAAAGACTGGAGGAGTTTGACCTCAGATCAGGAGAAGATTACAACAAGCAGCTTAAGGATTGTTTTCAGTCTAAACAGAAAGTGAAAGAAATGTGAGCAGAGTATCTACAGTCACAGGAACATTTTGTTCCAGCAGCAGAAATGTTCCTACTCTGGTCTGTATCAGATGGATGGAACAAGTCCAGGCTGTCTTCAGGTCAGTGGAGCTCAGTCCTGGTCCTTCAGGGTCTCTGTCCTGCATGCTTTAGATCAGTGATCACAACCTGGCAACCCACAGGAGGAGGGGGGGGTAGATACATCCGCCAGCAAAATACATCTATTTTAAGATGTTTTGCTTATTTATAAAGATGCAGAACCTAAACCTAAACCTGGTCCTGGTCCTGGTTCTGGTGGAGAGTTCTTCTTGTTAAAAGGGAGTCTTTCCTTCCCACTGTCACCAACACGCTGCTCAGGATGGACGACTGAGACGAAGTGAAGATTCGACTCGATCTGCTGCTTCTTTAGAAAACAGATGTTCTTTGATGAAAGTTCAGAAATAATACTAACCAGTTAATATTTATTAAAGAACTTGATCTTTATGCACCCCAAAGATTGAGATGAATATATTTTTATTACCATTTTAACAGTTTGCTGGTGAAAAATAAGCATGTGCTGCTAAATGAAACTGATCTTTGGACTGTAGCTGGTTAAAATCAGGAACTAACAGCCTGTTTGGTTGTTGGAAAAAGTCTTTTTGCTCCTTTAGAAAATCAGGCAGCTTTTGTTGGAGCAAAGGTTTTAAATTATGGATTTCTCTCCAACAGAAGATAAACAACTGCAGCAGATGACAGACAGATTTCTGGGTGTTTTTCTTGTTTATGATCAGAGTCTCAGAATTTCCAAACCAGTCACAGAGAAAAATAGATTTTTAAATTTTCTGTTTAGGCGTTGGCCCAGACAGGTCAGAAAATAAAGTCAGGGGTTGAAACTAAGATTACAGAAGTCATCTCTGAGAGGATGTGGGAGTTTGTGGGGAAAAATGAAACTTTTATCGGTCAGGAAGCAGGAAGAAAAATAAAAGATCAGCTGATGAGGCTGTCAGAATCACTGTAACACTTTTATCAGAGGTCTTTTTATTTTATTTAATTTGCTGCAGGGGCCTCTTAATACATGAAGAAAAAGACAAGAAACAGATAAAAACAATCTTATTTTAGATCATTTCTGTCATTCATTCTCTAAAACTTTACATCATAGTATCTCAGTTGACCTGTGGTTTTTAATTAGTCTTTAAACTATTTTATAAATTAAATTTAAACATGAAGACAAAAAAAAGATGCAGTTTCCTGAGAAGATGATTCACTTTGACTCAAATATAAGGAAATGATGATTAAGGCAATGTTTAAACAACCAAACCTTTAGTTCTTCTTTATTCCAGTTAACAGGAAGAGGAACTAACTTTATTCTGTTTGGTTCAATAACCAGTTTCTGTTTAATGATTAATGATTATTGTTTATGGTAAAAATGTTTTTTATGAAGGTGTTTCCCAGTAAAGATCAGAAGTTTTATTGTGAAAAACCAGTGAGAAGAAATGCTTTGTCTGTTCACACATCCGTGCCTTTTTATTGTTTTCATTGTTTAAATAAAAAATGATTTCCCTGAAGCTGATCGTCTGATGCTGGGAAACAGGAACTGACACCACGCCACAGGTCAGGTTTCCAGCATTAGTTGCCACGGCAACAGACGCTGCAGGTCGGGTTTCCAGCATCCGTTGCCACGGCAACAGACCCCAGTTGGAAGTGAAACACGTTTGGTTTTATTTGAACCTGCTTCAATAAAGCAGCCATCATGCTGAGTTTCCACAGGTTCATCCAGTTTATTTCATCTTTTCTTTTCTTTCCCCCTCAGATGCTGACGTGCAGTTTTCGCTCTCACAGCTCAGCTCGTCCCACAGCTCAGTGAAATGGTGTCTTCAGATCAGGAGACCTGTCAGCCTGTCCTCTAAGATGGTTTGGAGACCAAAACCTTGGACTGGCTTATTAATTATGGTAAAATAAAACTGCTGACAAACCTTCCTGTTTGAGTTTTAAGATGTTTGGAATATTAAAGTGAACTTCCCACCACCTGCTGGACGACAAACTGGACTACAGCTAAAACAGATTATTGCCAAACTTTGTGTTTCTCAAGAATTATATCAGATGATCACAAGTTTTGCAATCCTGCCTCTGAAGAAATCCTTCTCTGTGTCTGAAGCAGGAAGTTGTTTGCAGGAAATGAGCGTGTTTGTTTATGTTGCTAATTGTGGTTCTCATCACTGATGGGTGTTGAAATTGTTTCCACAGAGGAAGGTTAGACCTCAATGATCCTCCTATTCTCACCACTTTTAACTGAATCAGACAGACTGATGGATGAAGGTGTGATAAAGGAGGATGATGAGAAAGGGAGGAACTGAAAGAAGAAGATATGACTTATAATATTCATATTTCATGTTATATAACATCTGGACTGTGTAGATCAGGGGTGGCCAACCCTGGTCCTCAGGGCCTCCACCCTGCAGGTTTTACTTGTTCCTCTGCTCCAACACACCTGATTTGAATCAATGGGTGATTAACAGGCTTCTGCAGAACATGAAGAGGTGATTTAACCTCTGAATCAGGTGTGTTGGAGCAGTGAAACAAGGAAAACCTGCAGGATGGAGGCCCTGAGGACCAGGACTGGACACCCCTGGTGTAGATGATATAATGTCAACACTGTGCAAATCCCAGACTAACATCAAGGATTAAAGGCAATTTCAAAGATCAGATCCAACATTAGTGCTGATAAAATAAAGACAACAAAACAAAATAAGGCTTTTATTCTGAGGCATATAAGTAAGAAACAGGAAACAGAAAAGTCCCTGAGTCAAAACTAAACAGAAACAAGAAAACCTAAAAATAAAATCGAATAAACGCAGCATTTAAAAACCATCTAACCACTGTAGTCAGGGAGGCTACAACATTTATAAAAGTGTGGGTGTGGTAAATGTTTTTATTAACTGTGCTTAAAAAAAAACAGGCGGGCTGAATATTTTCAGCTGTTCTAAAAGGGTCATTTGTTGGTTTGACATGTTGATGGTAAACGCCTCAAGTTTCACACTTCGGTCATATAAACTTCTCGGTTTGGTTTTATTCTAAGAAGTGAAGTATTCAAAAGAAAAATGTTATTTTTATTGCATTTGTCAAATGTGTGTCTAGTCGTCTCTTAGGCTGCCTTCTCTCTGCATGACTTTCCTGACCTTTTACAGGGTGGGTCGATTGTGTTCACACTTTTCTCAGTGTGAAGGCGTTCATGATGCAGCTGCGCTCTCAGCAGATTCTGCTGCTGTTTGCTGAGATGTTCTCCAGTTCCCTCACCATGCTCTGCAGCTCCCATCTGCACATATTCACACCACACCCCTGCCTCCACCCTTTAACCGTGTCAGGCTGTAACCACATGTGTGCACGAGAAGACAACGCCACGCTAACATGATGCTACGGATATGTGAACAGACTCTCTGCATCAAGTTGTTTCCATGACCTTCTCACAATCTGCAGAATTCTCTTTAACGTTTGGGAGGTTCCTGAGCAGTGGCGTCACTAGGCCTGTTTTAGGGGGGCTGAAGCCCTCCTAAAATGTTTTCAAGCCCCCCTAAATAATTTTGGTGTCAAAATTTTTTTTTTTATTTATTTATTTATTTTTTTTTTTTACAAAAATTCCATATAATGTGAATAGGTGCATCATGGACTGATATTGCTGCTGTTGAGCCGCATGGCCGCCATCTTGGAAAAGTCGCTGGCTCCACTCTGTGTAATCTGTTTGGCACAATGAAGCATCAGTGTGTTTAATCAATCATAACTCACAGAATACTGAACTGTTTTTCACACACTTTTTTGCTGGAAACCTTAAACATAAAGCTATCAAAGCTACATTTATAAGAAGAATACATTGCTCAACTTACTTAAATATTCTTAGTAGTGTT
>NC_051437.1:28512023-28530045 GCF_001649575.2 Kryptolebias marmoratus
TTGATGTTCTGAATAAAAATATAATTGGTTGCTTAAAACATTTACACAGTAAGGTATATGTTAAATGTGTCCAAAAATGTGGAAAAGCAACTCAGGTTTTGTTAGCTGTTTGAGAAATTTTGTTCTCGCCCACTACGTTTGCTCACATCCTGTGCATCTACTGGGGGCTAAGCCCCCCTTGTCCTTAAAACCTAGTGACGCCCCTGTTCCTGAGACTCCAGCATCAGTTTCAGCATCGTTGTGGAGGAGGAAACAGCTTTAGCAGCATGAGAGGATGCAGCTGAAGAAGCTTCCTATGTAGAACCTCAATAACAACCACCCTTCTTCCTTCCTTGTCTAAAACACCCAACCAGGATAAGAAGAAGGCAAGGCTTTAAATATCTGCTGCATATAAGCCCACATCATGGCTCCTCTGCTAACAAACTCCCCCCATGATAAAAAAACCACCACAGTCTTTCTACAGAAGTTTTGTTCTTGCTCTAAACCTCCAAAGACCCCCCACCTTCTGACTGATTTTATTTTATTTTTTTACGTCGTAGCCATGCTGTCATCCAGGGTGAAGGAGGCCTTAGTCTTCAATAATTCAGATTTTAAAGAATAAAATCATTTTCTTCTTCTCAGATCCTTCTGATGAGATCCTTCAGTGTTTCCAGCCTCAGATGTCATCCAACAGAGTATCAGATAGGAGATGAATGCTGTCCCATGTGTCCAGCTGGTAAGAGCCCACCTAACACTAATCAGTGATCTCATTTTGATTTGACCTTTAGGCTGTTTCTCTGTAGTCCTCCTGCCCTTTGACTGTTAGAGAAGAACCTGCAGCTGACTCTGTTACCTACAGGAAAGAAAACTGATTTCATTTATAAAAATGTATCTGAAAATTATCATAAACTTAGATTAGCATGACAGGAACATTTATATTCAGCATTAAGTATTAATAAAAACAAATGTGTTTGTTTTTTCAACAGGAAATCGAGTTAAAACAGACTGTACAGAGTATAGAAGCACGTCCTGTCTGCCCTGTAATGAGGGAACCTTTATGGATCGACCAAATGGATTAAAAAAATGTAATCCATGTTCTACATGTGATTCAGGTGGGTTTCTGTTGATATGTTCAAATTCTCCTTCATTTTTCCATACTTGATAAAATTCTGTTTATATCTATTGCCTCCTTTCCACGGGCTCTAATTCAGAAGTCCGGCTCTACTCCGCTCTACTCGGCTTGGCTCGATACAGAATGCATCGCGTTCACACCGGCCAGTTTGGTCGGCAGCAGAGGAACGCCTCCTCGTCTTGCGGGGGGTGGGGCCGAAACTTGGCGCAAGTTGTGTAAACAACTAAAGCGCTACGGACATCGTTGGCCCTGTGTTGTTGCTGTTTTTTAAACTTCTGGGGATTCTCCTGAGACTTCAGGAAGAGAGGCGCAGTGGAAGAAACGCTCTGGATGCTGCGATTGTTGCGCGGAGTAGGACAGCTGTTATCAGCCGGAGATTTCAGGCTTTACAGGCCTTCAGCTGGGGGACAGATGGCAGAAACGCTGCAGGGTAAGCTAACGCTGTTGTTTATATAACTACCTTCGCTCTTTATGCTCGCATCTGGCCACACCCACGACCAATGAGTGAACAGGAGCTAAGCTTGCGCCGCCCACGAAGCAGGGCCGGCCCAGCTGGCCCTACTCCAAAGCAGGGACCAAAAAAGCAGGGACCGGCCTCGTAAAAATGCAGATGGAAACGCTCACAAAGCAAGCCGAGTAGAGTGGAGCCGGGACCTTTAGAGTCCGTGTGAAAGGGGCAAAAGTCAGGAGATCTTGTTAAAGCAGAGCAGAAGTTTTATTTCTGTCTGTGTTTCCAGGTTCTGGTTTGAAACTAAAGAGGAAATGTGAGCCATCATCAGACACAGTTTGTGAACCAATGGAGGGATTCTTCTGCATCGAACCCACAAATACAGGCTGTTCAGCAGCTCAGAGACACAAGAGCTGTGAACCAGGACAGTACATCAACAGAACAGGTTGGTTTAGGTTAAAGGTCAGGAGAGTTCAACCTGAACCCCAAAGTTTAGGGAACGGTTCAGAGAGCACATCTGGTTCTATTTGTACTGAATTTCTGATCAACTTTCCTGATGTGAGCTGTGTTTGTGCAGGAACGCCGTCCGTAGACGCTGAGTGCTCTGACTGCAGCAGTGGATCATTTTCTAACGGAGCATCAACATCATGTCAGCCTCACACTCAGTAAGAGATTCTTCATGTTTAAAAAGCTCCAACATGTCTGCTTCCTGAGAGCAGTGGGGAAGTTATTTATCACAACATGTTCCTGTAAAAGAGTCTCTCTGTCCTTCCAGATGTGAAGAGCTGAACCTTCGGCTGATAACAGCAGGAACAGCTGCAGCTGATGCTCAATGTGGAGAAAAAAGTTTCATTGGGATAGTAGTTTGGATAACCCTCGGGATTCTTGTTTTTTTATTAGTAATATGCATTTTAGGTTTTCTATATTGTCGGAGGTCTGGGAAACTACAATCATTCCAAGAACAAGGTAAGGATGAGAAAAGGCAATAAAATGTTTTAGTTTAATAATTAAGAAGAATTTTCTGCCTCATCATATTAGAGCTTTTAGTGTTTTAATATTTTATTTTTGTTTTGTTCTTTTTTGTTGCAGCAGGCAAAAAAAGAAACCAAAACAAATCAAAGGTCAGTTTTGTCTGAACTGTAACGTCCACAGTCGTCAACAACAACCTACATATTTATTTCTGCCATGTGTTTTTATTTTTATTAAAGGAAACAGCAAATGGACCAGAGGAGGAGGAGAAACTTTCAGGTAACAACAAAATGTTCTTTATTCTAATGACTGAGCTGCAACACCTGATGTCTCAACAAATATCCAGTTGCTTCATCACTTTCTCTTTAATTTCTCTTCACAGTAGCAGAAACCAGCCCAGTTTAAACTCAGGTTTAATTTTCATTCACTGTAAAAATAATGTGGTTCAGGATCGTCACGTTCAGCTGGATGCTGCCATTTTGTTTTTACAGCGAACAGAAAACTGCGTCTTTCATGAAGCTTCATTCTTCACCTCAGGCTGAGACATTATTTCATTTGAAACTGTAAAATTTATATTAAATTCAGAGACAAACAAACAGAAATTAATTCAGAAAAAAAATATTACTACAACAAAGTTATAAAATGCGTTACTTTGTCAGAATTTTTTTTTCTTTATATATAAATAAATATAATATTTTGTACTGCAATGCTTCTTGTAAAACTAAAAAGCAAATGTATGTTTATGAGTTGAAGATATGTTGACTGTATTTGATTTTTTTTATAAAAACATTTCGTCTCTCCTGTCTGTAAAATACCAAACATGAAGCGTGGAGTTTTTCTGTTTCCTGCATTTTCAGCCGCTCCTCATTTCTTTATATTTTGCTTTTTATGAAATGATTTACAGTTTTTATCTTTTTTCTTCAGGACAGAAAGCACCGTGCAGCTAACGAGTACGGTCAGCTACGACGCCTGGACTTTACCTAATTTAAAAAAACAGCCTGAAGAACCATTGATTCAGACCTATTTAAACATTTCCTGAAAGTCTAACAGTTTAGCTGGAAATATAAAGAAATGAGAGGCTGGTCGAGTTGTGTTTTGGTTTTGCTCCTTCAAATCCAGTATTTCTGTTGGATTTCATGTTAAACACACTGAAGATCTCATTTGCACCTTATTTCACCTGTTTTATTCACATGAGTCTAATCTTCTGACAACACGTTACCTTGTGAACCAGCTGCTCGTCACTTTATGTTGATTTATTTTGTATTTTTTTGTAACTTCTGATAAGAAACTGACTGAATTCAAGTGGAGGCTGAAAGACAAACCATCTGGGCAAAGAAAGAATCTGAGTTCCTGGAAAAAAAAGGAAAATCTTTGCACCATAAGAGGAGTGATGTTTTGTGGATAAAGAAATTAGTAAAAGGATAACAACAAAAATTCAGGACGACACAAGAAATTAACGGTGCAGAAGAGGCTCAGCTTATATTTGGTAACTGACTGTATTTGGTTTTTGTTTTTTTTCTGGCTTAATTGCTGCACCTCCAGCGTATTTTGTGTAGCTGGATTGTTTTTGTTAGAAGTGGAGCCTCTTGGATGATGGTTTATAAATCACATCACGGGAGGCTGAGGACAACAGCAAGAGGAAAAGCTCTGGTATTTTTATTTATTTACTCGAAACGAATCAGAATATAATTTCTTGCACATCTCCTAAAGACATGGCACGTAGTGCTCATAGCTTAGGAAAAGAAAAACTGAGTTAACTGTGAAAGCTGCTTTTGAGTCCTGTTTACAGTGATGCTATAAATTTAAGTTTAAATTTCACATTATTTAGAAGCAGTTAAGTTTACAACAGCACTTTAATATGATTTTTTGACATTACTTTTATTATGTGGCGTGAGGGGGAATTGTGTTAAGTAGATTTTCTATTTCCCCCCACGTTTTTTTTTTTATAACTGGGTGATAATTAAGGTTCTGCTGGGTCTAATGATAATATGACCCATTAACTCGTGTTTGAGATAAGAAAGAAAAATCTGATTAAATGTTCTAGTTAAACCTTCCATTCAGGAACTTTATAATTGTAGATATATTATTATTACATCGCGTTTTTTTATATATATATATATAATTTTGCTTCTTTGCACTGACAGTAGCTGGAAACTCTAAACTCGTATTAGTATTGTGTTGCTACACTGGTGTTGCATCGAAGTCTGTCCCCCGTCTAAGTTTTCAGAATGTTGGTTCCTCGACTAAACTAGAAAAACTGTGTAATCGCTTAGAACAAAAGTATATTAATTATATATATTGTTTTTCATTTGAGCGCATTTTTAAGATACTTTTTTTATTTTAACAAACGGGGTAAACGAATTAAAGCTGGCGCGACTCGACGGGGGAACACATTTCAGTGTAACACCGGAAACGTGGCTAACAGGTTAGCTAACGTTAGCTCAGCCTGACGTGATGCGTTCACTGAATCCCTGAATTTCTCACAAATATTTGACTTATTTCTGCAGTTATTTTGGCTACCTTCTCGGTACCAACTTTATGTTGTTGAAGAGAGGACAGTTCTGACCCGATAGTCATCACAAAAAACACCGCAGAAAACGAAACTATCATCGCCATTTTGTGATGTTATCAACTCTCAACCAGACCTCATTTTATATTAGATAAAGTTCCTTAGAGTTCTGGAGAACACACGAAAAACTGTCCTTAGTTTTAAACGATTGCTACATTTTTTTATTATTATTAAAGTCCTGGTCGTTAAAGGAACTTTTAATTTATTATTTTCCATGTAACTGTGTTTAATTATGCACATAAAACTTGTATTTATTCATATTTATGTCATGTGATTAACAAATGTAACCATTCTGTTTATATGGAGGGTTAAAAGTGCCAAATAACAATAAATAAATAACTCTAAAATTAATTTAAATGTGTCATTAATTAAATTAAAGTGGAAATAAATACACAGATATTATATTATATATATATATGTATTTATATGCGTGGCTGCAGACTATAATCCTGAGGTTGAAATCAAATCCAGGTTTTGGCAAGAAAGGAGCAGCCGAAAGAATTTACTTGTTATACAAATAAAAATAGTTTATTTTTAAAATATGTATATAATTATCTCACAATTTAACTAATTATTTTATGTTTCTGTGCTGCACCACATTACAAATTTGTTTTATTTGTCAAACGTCAATCACAGTCAGGGGGCGGGGTTTAGTAAAGGTAATTAATCTGGTCTGAAGTGGAAAGATGGCGGCGCTCGATGGGAAGGAATTGCGTGAAGTTTCCAGTTGGTTAAAGAGAGATAATTTGAACCTGGTTGGAGGATTAGAGACGGGAGACGTTGTCCTGTTTTATTTAACTCGAAGGATTAAAGAAATTATAGATGTTTTTGGGCTTATTTCTCTTCTTTCTGACCAACATGTTGAGCAGAGAGTAATCAGCCTGCTGGAAGAGGCTCTCCAAATAATTAAATAATAATTTATTCATTTACCATATGGAATATATTCAAACCAACAGGTTAACTGTTTAAATATTCAATAATGCATCTAATGAAATATTTAGATTGTTTAATTATTTACTATTTATTTAATGACACATTGAAAGAATTATTTCTTGAGTTATTTATTTATTGTAATTTAGCACTCTTCACCCTCCATCGTCTCCTGAATGAGCTGAACGTTTTGATATTTATCCTTATTTACAAATTTGTCCATCTTAAAACTCATCAAAATCTCCTCAATTCCTTCAAAATATTTTATTTTAAATCTGCTTCAGCTGCTAGCTGCTACTATCGTTTAGGTTTTAGCTACTGTTCTAATTTTAGTTTTTAGTCTTTTGCAACTTTTAGTTGTCGTTTAGCTACTTTACTTAATAAGCTAACCTTTTACTATCTGTTGGTTTTAGTTAATGTTTTCCTTGTTTTAATCTGTAGTTAGCCTTGAGTTTTCACACTCAACCTTTGGAACATTTGTCTCTGTAGATTTTTGCTTCCAGCATTTCAATAAATCAACTGAACCATCATAAACATGTAAAAACAAGTCAGGCTGAAACAGAAACCGACAACATCTGCACAGACCAGATGTTCGGTGCTTTCCAACAGCAGCCATCTTTTCACAGTTTGAATAAAAACAAGTTTTCTGTTTTGTTTTGCCCTGCAGGAATTGTTGCATTTGTGCATAAAATTTTAAGCCTGTTGGAAGAAACACATGCAGCTAAACACACAGAGACACACAAAGAACACAAAGAAGTCAAGGAAGCCCTCTAAACCTGCAGAGTTCTTTATTAAATCAGCAAAGAAATTTGAATAAAACATATAACTGTCGGTGCAGACGTGGCAGAATTTCTAAAGAACATTCTGCAAATACAAAGTCCACAGCAATAAAAACCGGTTCATATAAAAGATAAAACATTCAAACAGGAGGGGTGTGTGCAGATCTGTGCAGCGATTCTTGTTCAGACTTGAATAAAAGAAACTAAACACACGAGAAGAGACTTTTATTGCATCAAACAAAATGGTGGAGTAAGAACCGGGGTTGCAAAGAGTCCTTTAAAATAAGGAATCTTCCTTTATTTGAACTGAAAGACTCGTTTATTAAACTAATCAGGAGAACACTTTGTTACTTATTTATAAGAGCAAAGGTAAATCTGTTAATGGATGATTAAAGAACTGAATAAATCCTCTTTATGTTTCCCATCAGTCTAAACAGAATCTATCACTTGTTAGCCAGAGGTCAAAGGTTAACCTGCAGCCAATGAGAAGGGATGCCTGTTGTGTTGCTAAGAGACTCAAAAACATTCATCTCACAGCCAACTTGTAACTTGTAAAAACCTGTAAAACCGATGTTCTTGATCTACCTTTAAATCAGAGTTTTCTAACAGATCTGGTGATTTTGGGTTTTTCTGGTTTGGTTTCAGGGTTCTTGTGTTTCTAAGGGTTCTGTTGGTTCTTGTCACTCTTGTGTTTCTGTAGTTCGGTGTGATCTGTTTTCTGGAGTTTAGTCTTCATCCGTGGCCTCCGTGTGTCTGTAGTTCTGTCTGTTATTCACCTTCCTCAGTCGTCTGCAGCTGCTCCAACTTTCTTATCAGCTCTGCCTTCATAATCAGACTCTGCCATCTCTCCTTCAACGGTCCTGCTGCAGTCAGATAACAGCTTCCTCCTCCTCCTCCTCCTCCTCCTGCAGCAGGTAACCTCCTGGTGGTCGCTGTTTTGGTAAATGTGAGTTTTGCTGCCTTGCCAGCCCTCGTCTTTATGTTAATAAATAAGTTTATTCTCTGCAGCTCCTCCTGTCTGTCTGAATTCTGGGTTCGATTCTCGGTGAACCTGACGACACACCTTCAGAAATAATCCTTGTTTCTTCTCCCACAGAGCTGGTTCCCTTTTTGTATAATATTTGCATCTTTGTGAAGCTTGTTTGAATAAAAAGGTCGAGTTCTAGACCAATGAAAACTGTTTTCCAGCAGGTCAGTTTGTTGTCAGGTGATAAATCGACGAATCTCAACAAACTACAGATCATTCTGAAAAGTTTAGATGGAGAACTTGAAAATAACTTTATGTTGAAAATGTCCTGATTGACTCATTTTGAAACTCCATCAGCCTTCTTCTATAACCCAGGAATAGTTTAGGGCCTATTTTATTAATAATCTAAGATATAACAGAGCTGTTTGTCTCCCCCTGGTGGCTGCAGGTGTAAAATGAAATCCCTGAGATAATTCTGAAGCTGCAGTGTCTTTTGCCAGTAACTCTGGTTCCTGATCCAAACTGAAGGCAGCTCAGGTGGTTCTGATTTAATCCTAGAAACAGCTAAAAGGCCCGAGGCTGATCTGAGATCTGATCAGGTTAGAGAGCCGAGAAGGACTTTGTGGAGCAAAGCTGAGAAACGTTGATTTAAATCAGTTCAGAGGAAAAGAAACAGTCAGATTTCTGTGTTAAAGATGTTTAAATGAAGTCTAATCTGCAGGTTAATCAATGCACTGAACTTTAAGAGGATTAGATGGTAGTTTTAGTTGGATCTGGTCTTTGTGGGGTTTTTCAAACCAGACAGGTGAGATCAGTTCCTGAATGTTTTCAGACGGAAACCCAGTAACCTGGAAAAAATAAACGGGGTTTTCTTTTCTGTGTGGGCTACTTCTGATAAAGTTCAGTTTCCATCACATATAGTTTCCACCAAAACCACAGCGTCAGTAAAAAAAAAGGTGATCATGAAACTTAATCGTGTTTTTTGTGAGAAACACAAACATCTGCTGAGAATTTCAGCAAAATCTGTTTCTTATTTTTTCTGTACTCTTGCTCTTAGACAAACTGTCGAGGAAATTATGTTTTTAACTAAATGTTACAGATTTATCTTTGATTTTGGACTCGGATGAAGGTGCCTCCAACCTCCAGGTGTTTGTTTACCTGCAGAAACAGCCGAAGTGGCTGAAAACAGGCGAACATCGGTGACGTCCGTGAATTTGGATGTGTTGGGCTTTGAGTTTATTGTTTCTGTAATTCTGTTTTATTTCTTTTTGTTTCTGGGTTTAGTTCTGTAGTTTTTGCTCTCCGTGTCATCGTTCACGTTTCCTCAGCTCTTTACATGTTTGCCCGCCGCGCCCGTCTGCACCTGGCGGTTTGTAATCAGTCACCTGTGTCCGCTCACACCTTTAAAACCTGGACATCTCCTCCCCGTCTCCTCTGGCTCTGTCCTGGTTTCCTCCTGTCCTGCAGTCTGTAAGTTTTTAAAGCCTTTTGTTTTTGTTTCTTCTACAATAAATGACTTATTTTTAGTTCTGCGATATGAAACCTGTCAGTTTATTTGTATTTATCCTCAGATTTGTTGAGTAAAATAAGCAAACGAGAAGAAACTTGCAGGCCCTGGAGAAGTTTCTGAATCCCTGATATTTATTCCTGACAGATGCTGCCTTTAATCGTCTTTTTCTTTCTCATTTGGCAGCAGATTCTTTCCTATCTTTCCACCTAAACCTCCTTTGCTTCACCTGTTTTTTTGTTTTGCAAAGTTCAGGAGAATCTTTCTGTTTTATTTTATAATTTGCAGTAAGAACCTGTGAGTGTTGCTGCAGACAGCTCAGGCTCTTTTAGTTTTTATTAGTTTTAGTTTTCTTAAAACACAACTTCTGGTAATCTCAGATTAAGTGTTAAAATTGAAGTTTTCAGAGCTGAGTTTAGGATCTGTAATCTTGGAGTTTTCTCTTCAAATTAAACTTTTAATGATTTTTGAGCCCTCTGGAGATGATCACCAGGTCCCCCCGACCCAGAAAGGAAAAAACAGGTAAAAGAAAATGGATGAATGGTTTTTGAATTTACTTTTAGAAACAAATAAAACTGATGGTTTACAATCTATATCTATTTACTGTTTGAGCTGCTGGTTTATACGGCTCCAAACTTTGACATTTAGGCTTTTATAAAATGATTAAATGGAGCTGAATCAGGTAGAAATCATCCAGACAAGTTTTATAATTCTATTTACAGCTGATCTGATTTTATTTTATTTCTCTTTTTCAGTTTATGTTGCTGATTAAACTTTATTCTCAGATCTTTTCATCATTATGGCTTTATTTTAAACCTAAAAATGAGAAAAATCATTTTAAAATTCGGTTCAAAAAGCAGATTAGCTGTAGGCTCCATTTTGATTTTCTGTCAGGGTTATGTTAAGCCCCGCCCACTCAGACAGGTGATTGGTTGGTGATCTCTCCTCGGAGCTCGTTTGTTGTTTGTTCGTCTGTTTCCGGAGGTGAGAAGATTTATTAACTTTCTGTTTTATTTCTATTTAAAAGGCCGTAATCTGTGTGTTTACGTGTCTGTTTGAGTGAAAACGGTTTTATTTTCGGTAATAATCTGATTTAAACGCATTAAAAACGTCGAATCCGTAGATAAACAAATTAAAGTCCTCCCTTTTCCGGGTTTTGAGCGCTTCTTGCGTCACTTCCGGTGACTCCAGCTGGGTTGCCAGGTATGAATTTCCACAAACTGGAGCTCTGCGGTCAGATGAACAGCGGAGCGAAACTGTTTGTTTGTTTGTTTGTTTGTTTGTTTGTTGGCAGGTTGGATCTGATCTTCGTTCTGAAAATGTTTTTAAAGTTTGCAGTTTCAGGATGAGCAGCTGAACGAGTTTGATTCAATATATTGACTTGTATTAACTGTAAAACATCTGGTTTAATTGATTATTAATGGTAGTTTTTCAGATTTTATTTGCTCTTTTTAAAAAGTTTATCTATTTAAATTAACCTAAAAGAACTTTTATTTTTATTATCCCTGTTTTAAATTAAAATAGCAGTAAAAGGTTTTTATAATTCCCACTCAGACACATTCTTTTATTTTAATTTTATTGTTGCAGGTTTTTATTTGCATTTTATTTTGTTTTTATGTTTCTTATCTGAATGTAGAATCTGTACAGTTTTGCTTCTAATAGCTTTTTAAAAATATATTATTTTTTCAGGTTGTCTTAAATTTATTAATTTATGCATTTGAGGTAAATTTTCTAATAATTTGTAAAAAGTCTGTTTTAAAGCCGAGGATAAACATCAACTTGAGCTTAAAAAAAATTAAATTAAAGCTTCTCCTTATTTAGGAAAAGCTTCAAAAATAAGCATCACTTTTATTTCTGATTTGGATAAAACACATCAGATCATCATGATATTTACTTTTTTTAAAATTTGCTTTTAAACCGTTCAGCTTTGAAACAATCAGTTAATAAGTTTTATTTAGATCAGTTTTTCAAACACTTTAAAAGCTGCATTCAATATTTTTCAATTTTAATCAAGTTTTGTCAGCTTTAATATGTAATTTACAAAAAACAGTCAAATTTGAACCATGAAATTTCTTTATTTTCAACCTAAAAATCTCTAATTAAACTCAACATTCCCACTGACAGTCCTCTTATTCTAAGTTTCATTAAATGTTTCAGGAAACTAGTTAAAACTTAACTAAACTAGTTGCATTTAAACAAACTTTACGTCATGCATTCAGTTAAAAAGTGTAAACCGTCAGGATCTTCCGGGGAGCGGGACTCGGCTGTCCTGGTTGGAGGTTTTCCTCGCCGTCTTCCTGTAACGTTTCCGGATCTTTAACAGAACCGGCTCCAGGTGGTTCTGTCTGATCTGGAACTTTTATTTCCTCGTCTCTCCCCGGAGGCCGTCAGGCTCGTGGTTCGTGTCTTAATTTAGATTTTCTGGGCGTGTTCACAAACATCTTCCTCTTGTCTGGAGTTTTTTTGTTTTACATCTTCTTCTTTCAGCTCCTTCAGGGGTTGCCACAGCCAGAAAATTCCCACAGTTTGGCACTTTTTTGACACCAGATGTCCTTCCTGCTCGAAGCTGCAGCTTCAGGGTTACAGGACGGCGGCGCAGCACCGGTTTTTATTTTATATAAATCTTTATATTTAATCAGCTTCTTTGTTTTATTTTTTAAGGAGCTAAACTTGCTGAGGTTCTCCTCAAACAGAGGAAAATTTAAAAAATGCAATCAGCGACGGTTTTACCTCAGGAAGTTGAAATAATTTGGAATTATGGAGGACGTTCTGACCTCTTTTTATTACGGTTCTATCCTAAATGTTTGCTGGTTTTATTCTGCATCTCTGAGAAACAGAAACCGCCTGATGCGAACTCGGAAGTCATCGGCCGGTCGAGATCAGCAGACTGACTGCAGCTCGGAGGATCTTGCAGGATCTTGCAGGATCTTGCAGGATCTTGGAGGATCTTGCAGGATCTTGCAGGATCTTGGAGGATCTTGGAGGATCTTGCAGGATTTTGCAGGATTTTGCAGGATCTTGGAGGATCTCGGAGGATCTTGCAGGATCTTGCAGGATTTTGCAGGATCTTGCAGGATCTTGGAGGATCTCGGAGGATCTTGCAGGATCTTGCAGGATCTCGGAGGATCTCAGAGGATCTTGCAGGATCTTGGAGGATCTTGGAGGATCTTGGAGGATCTTGCAGGATTTTGCAGGATCTTGCAGGATCTTGGAGGATCTCGGAGGATCTTGCAGGATCTTGCAGGATCTCGGAGGATCTCGGAGGATCTTGCAGGATCTTGCAGGATCTCGGAGGATCTCGGAGGATCTTGCAGGATCACAGCCTGTATTCAGAGTTCCAGCGGCTTCCCTCGGGACACAGACTGTCCAAGCTGCAGGACACGAAGGAGGAAGACGACCTTCCTCCCCGGGAGTCCAGCCTTTAAACGGCACAAAGGCCGTTTTCACACCGCATGCACTTTATAACTTATCTATTTATGCACTTAAAGATGTTTCATCTCTGAGAGCTGCTGTCTGATCCGTGTTGCTTTTATGATGCTTTTACTGCGAGCGGTCATCGGGTTCCACTGAGAGTCTCTCTGTCTCCTGCAGCTGCAAATAAAGAGACAAAGATCTGAATGAAACTGAAAACTGAGAGGTCAAAGAAAAAGGTTTCCAGACGGCCATGTTGGACGGTTTGGAGACAGAGCTGAAGATGTTGAGGTTCTCCTTGGGAGGGACGAGGATGGACAGGATGAGGAATGAGGTCATCAGAGGTCCAGGACAGGTTGAAGGACTGGGAGACAAGATCTTGTCTGTTTTCTGTCCGTCTGTGAGGATTTAAAAGGTAAAAGTTTGTTTTGGTCCAGATCTTTTGTCCTGTTTTGATGCTGGGCATGAAGCTCAGACATTGTCCCTTTTTGTTTCATAGTTAGAAGGACGTGTCTTCTTTTTGTCTGCGTTGAAAAATAAACATTTGCTTTCGCTGACGTCGACTCAGAAGTGGTTAAAGGTTTCTTTCGTGTTACACCCTGAGCCCAACGACGCCTTTTCCTGTTTTAGTGGGTCGTGACAGAGATGCAGAAGAAACAGCAGAACAAAAGCTGTCTGCGGTTCTTGGTGTCATCATCAGAGCATTTTTAGATTTTATCCAGACGACAAAACACATTTTTAAAGACAAAACCCGACAGATAACAGCGATGAGACGTTAATGTTCGCTCAGTCTGGGTTTAATCTCCTCATCTGCTTGAATACTTGAGGACAAGCTGTGGCATTTCCTGACCTGTTTAATGTCTGTTTCTCATTTAGCGTCAGATTATTTTCTTAAAGCACATTTAAAATCTACACAGTTTCGACAAAGCAAAACAAAAACTGATAAACTCTTCATTTCAGTAAAAACTGAAGCCAGCCTCTGCGTCATTTCTGTTTTAATTTAATCAAATAAATCTAAATCTGTCAGACGTCAGCTTCAAGTTTTTAGTTATTAGCAAATTAAAAGCAGCTGAAGAGTTTTTACAGTTTTTGTTTGACTTTTAATTAACTTAATGGCAGCTCTGTGGGCGGCCATTTTCACCACAGACAAGAAATTAATTGTCAAATTTTAAATCATAATTATGTAATAATATTATTATCATAATTAGAAATAAACAATAATAGTTAAGAGTTAAAAAGTCATAATTGTAAGATACGAAATATTAGATTAAAAGTCATAATTATTGTTTGTTTGTTGTTTTATTAGTTGTATCTGTTTATATTTGTGCTCCTGTTTAATAAGTGATGAGATTTTAGCTGTTATATTCCACATATTAACTTATGTGGATTGAATCAAACTGAGTTAAATAATAATGAGGTTAAAAAGTCACGTTTATGAGTCATACTGAGATCCATGAGTCATTTCCTGAGGGGGAAACGTGTAACAAAGATGGTTTTATCTGCAGTTTCCCACAGACCTGTTAGATGAACTGATGATGATGATGATAATGATGATGATGATGATGGTGAGTGGTTTCTCTGCTGGACCTGTCCAGGTGGAGATGGTTTCATTCTAAAAAACATTGCAGTTATGGAGGTTTCTGTAAATATCTGGCAACGTCCAGCCAGCGTCTGGTGGCGGAGCTACTTTAGAAAATGGATTTTATTTTGGAATAAAATCCCCACTTTGAGCTGAGATAATTGACCGGAACTGGCCGCAGGTAAGGTGGAAGCACGTGACGTCATGGTTTCCACGGTGCTGCTGTTCGGTGAGTCCCCGGAACCTTTGATCCTCCAGAAACTTCAGCTCAGAGTCTGTCTCTGTCTCTGTCTGTCCTCCTGTCTCACTTCCTGTCTCCCGTCTCTGCAAACTGTTTGCAGTTGTTGTTGCCTTCACGGCCTCCTCATCAGGCTGCAGGGATGAAGAATACACAACACGTGATGGGCAGTGCTGCCCCAAGTGTCATGAAGGTTGGTCCTTAACAGGAAAAATAAATAAATAAAATATACAAAAAAGGGAAGAAACTAGCCGCCATAACATTTTATCTGTATGAGAGTTTCCTCCTCACGACCCAACACCATCCCACCTCCCTGTAATCATCCCGGCTCCAGGAAACATTCCCAACTTTTAATTTATGAATAAATAGAAGGAGGTGATGCGTTCACGTGCCGTCGGAATATTTCCACACCGTCATATTGTTCCGTTTCCACACCCAGCAGCTGTAAACTGACCCCTCTCACCTCCAAAGAGCAAAAACTCATCATAAATAAACATATTTATTCAATCCCTGTGATATTTATTATAATTTTAGACTTTTTCTTTAAGAATCTGTTAAACCTGAGCAGTAATTCCAGTTAAATTACACATTTAGAGTCAGATTAAACTGCCTTACATTACTGACGTCACAATAATAAATGAAATTAACAGGAAATCCAAACGAACAGAAAAACAGCATCAAACATTTACTTCCTTCAAGTTGTTTCGTAAAACCCAAACTTTAACTTGCTTTTATCAAATTTCTTCTCACCTGGTTCCTTTTGTAAAAGTCTGCTGCTTTCAGACTCATCTGAGACAAAAAGGCAAAAAGAAACAGGGACGAGTGTCTGAAGACACAAAGTCCTCCTCCTGTTTTTATTTACGCCCACTTGGGTCCATTTTTAGAAAACTTGGACTTTCTTTCTGTTGTTATGCAGATGATGTCGGGTTTCTGATTTTATGGCCTGGAGGCTCTGAGTTTCTTCTTCTTGACTGAGAAGAAAACCCAAGTTATGGTTTCTTGGATCCAGATTTCTTGGCCCAAATGGGGATCAAAATGGAGCTTGATCTTAACTTTGATGATCAAATCAGAGCCGCGTTTAAACCGAGCTTCTTTCAGTTCAGGCAGCTGAAGTAAATCCAGTTCTTCATCACCTTCAGCTCCACTCGGATGGATTTCTGCAGCACTTTATTTACGGCTCAGTTCTTCTATCGCTCACCTCCAGAGAAGCTGAAATCCTGCAGCTCGTCTTTTAACGAGCACAAATAAACATTGTGCACGCTGTCTGGACATTTTAGGATTCATCTTAAAATTCTTTTAATTGTTTTTAAAGCCTTAGATCAGACCAAACCCAGAGACACAAGGGGGCCAAAATTAAAAATTTGGTCCGAGGCAAGGGCCAATCACGATCAATATTTATTAAAAATTACATAAATTAATTAGTTTTAGATATATTATCTCAAATCATCCATATAGAAATATCTTTTCCCAGTTACAGATTATACAGACTTTAGAGCAAACAGACTTTAATGAACACAGACAAACAGATCAAACTTCAAAAAGCTCATCATTAGCTGTCATTTCTTACGCCTCACTCAGCTTTTAAATGAAGTTTTTAACATTAAAACAGACAAAAACCTGATCATACAGAAATTAAAACTATATATTGTTGGCTTCTAAGTCACTGTCAGAGAAAACTTCAGTTTTTTTAAGCAAAATAAGAATCAGAGACTCGATCTGAACCAGACTAGTGTGGTGATTTGGCTTTGCAGGGTTTTGTTTTGATGTTATTTTAGTTCTCTGGGTTGTATTTTGGGTTTTGTTTTCTTCTTGGTTCATTTGGATTCTGTCTTCCTCATGTTTGTATTCACTCCTCCCCAGTCACCCTTTTGCTGTTTCCTGGCCACGCCTATCTCCACCTGCTCATGATTGCTCCCATACACCTGAATCCACTTACCACAATTATCCTCTGCACTTTAAAACCCGGTCATTTCTCTCCGTACCTCGCTGGTCCATTGTCTAAGGTTTGTTTGATGTTTGCTGTTAGTCTCTTATCTGTTGCATGTTTCCATCTTGTTCCTGGTTCCTGGTTTTGTTATGTTTGCCTTTTACTTAGTTCTGATTTCGTTTATGTTTCTATTGGTTTGCTGCCCTGTCAACTTTTGTTTTGTTTGCTCTTTAGTTAAATTAGTTTCTTTTAAAATGAGTCTGCACACTGGGTTCGTCTCCGTCATCTCCCCCGATCCTGACAACTAGAGGGCCGGATGAAATGTTACAGAGGGCCAGATCTGGCCCGCGGGCCTTTAGTTTGACACGTGTGCGTTAGATGGTCTGAGCTGCTACGTCCCTTTAATCCCTTCCAATCTCTGAGGCCGGCAGAGGAGGAGCATACGTTTGTCTGCATCTGTTTGAAACAAAGAAAAAGCTCCAATTGTCCGTCTTAAAGATTCGGCTCGTTTGTGAGCGTCTCATCTGTTGGAGGGTTTGCTGACGCTCGCGCTCAGTGACCAACAAATGATATTTTAAAGGTTAAACACCTTAAGTTCTTTTTATCGTCTCGGTTTGTCTCCAAACCAACCACTGGGTCAAACATCAGGTCATCAGAACGACTCAGCAGTTTTCAGTTTCCTGCTTTAAGTATTTTTTTTTTTTTTTTTCTCATCCGTCTGATTTCTGAATGTTGTGTTTTTATCGAACAGGGACGGTTGTTGGCAGAGACTGCACGACGGAGGTGGGAACTCGCTGCGTCCGCTGTGAGAACGGGACGTTCATGAACCGATCCAACAGCCTGAAGAAGTGTTTCCCCTGCTCCTCCTGTGACCCGGGTATGGACAAGTGGAAAACCAAGTCTGTAACTGTATGAAAAGATCGTCCATCCATCCGTCTTCTACCAAAAGGGACATCCTTGTGGAGTCCAACCCACCGAGAACGAGCTCCACTTTATACCAAGAATGCAGACAGAACTTCTGCTTTGGTTCTAGCCCGCAGAACGCCTCGGGGAACACGGTCATAAGCCTCCAGATCTACGAACCTCTTGTAGACTGATTCTCCAGACTCCCATGACCCCTTAGCCCCCCCACAAGGGTGAAGATCTGGTCCACTGTCCCCTACCAGAACCAAAGCCTCACTGTTCCTCCTGGATCTGAGGTTCCACAGTCCGTCCGAGCCTCCTGAGAAGTGTGACCCCCCCCCCTCGATTTGCCGGTCCTCCACAAGACACTGAGGAGATGTGTCAACCCCTCAACGTCCAGAGCCTGCCGTGGTGATGGGACTCCTCTTCCGCCAAGGCCCAGGCTCCGCCTCCTCAAAGGTGGACGTGGACGCCGGATTAAGGAGATCCGCGAAGTGCTCTTCCAGATCAGCAGTTTCCCGCTCAGACTACCTTTCATGTCCCTAAAGCTAGAACCGACATGGGCCAGGGCCCCCGACCTCAGCGGTCCTTCTCGCAGGTCGTGGACCCATCCCGTCTCTTTTTAGGGCCCAGCCGAGCCCCAGGAGCCAAGGCTTGACCATCAGGTGCTTGCTGGCTACCCCC
>NC_051437.1:28530274-28547309 GCF_001649575.2 Kryptolebias marmoratus
ATCTAAAGGACAGTAAATTTAATTACGTTTGAAATAACGACAGCTTTTGTTTGTTTGTTCTTTTTAGGCCACGGTCTCTTTCCCAAACAGGAATGTTCTCCAACATCCGACACGTTTTGTGAGGCTTTAAACGGATTCTTCTGCAGAAGTGTAACATCTTCAGGATGCACCGAGGCAGAGAAACATTCAGTCTGTAAACCTGGACAGAGAATAAAAGAACCAGGTGAGAAATGTTTGAATCAGACGGGTTTCTGAATGACAGATGTCGGGTTTTTGTGTTTTTGAACTTGTGTTTGTTTCTTTAAGGGACCAACAGAAGAGATGCTGTGTGTGAAGACTGTCAGGAAGGATATTTCTCCTCTGAAGGTGTGACCTGCTCTCTGTGGGCAAAGTAAGGCTTTAGATACCAAACATTTCCTCAGAATTGTGTCTGTGTCCTCAAACTAATTCAGGGCTTCAGATGAATCATTTTTACTCGTAGCAGTGAGACTTTAAACTGAAGCTTTATGGATCATAACCACAAAATTCAGGATTAAACTTATCATGACACTAAAACTGTTTATAACACGCCGCCATGTCTGTAGCATTAGCAAAATATCTCGTTAACTTTAAGTATTTAATTAAAACCTGCAGGATGCAACTGATCCCCTTCTGGACTCATAAAAACGGCTGTAATTCAGCCAGTTTAACACATGTTGAGCTAAAATTTGCTGAGAGTTCATCCCAACTCACACTCCAAGCTCTAACAGATCATTTTAATAATGCATGAGATCACATGAAGTTATTTACAAGTTTTGACTAAAGCAGCTAAAAGTTCTAAATAGAAACAAAGGAGGGATGGCTGAAGACTTCTGCACAGCGCTGTAACGACCGTGTTACCGTTAAATAAGATGTCAAATGAATCAACCGCGTCCTGTTTGCCCAGAAACAACAAATCAAAGCTGATTTTAGGACAGTTTGTCTTTGGAGGGATTTCTGCTCTTTACGCTGCAGAGAAGAAACAAAATGTAAATTATCGACTCTCTGCAACCGTTGTTTGTCCTCAGGGATTGATTTTTATGTCCTGAATCCCGTCAGCTGAGAGGTCTGCAAACAATCAGCTGAGTCAGCATCTGCAAAGGAAACTTAACGGATTCATGAAAGCTTTAAAAGAGAAAGAAACAAAACTTTCCCTCAGTCTGTTCTATTTAATCTCTGTATTCTGCACTTTTTATTCTCTACATAACAAAACAAGCAGAAGGTAAACAAGCCAGATAAACACACATAAAACAATAAACAAGAGTGCCTGCAGAGCTGCAGAGGAACTGCAGCTGTTACTGATCCAGAGGTCAATGAGGAAGATTATCTCCTGTCTCCATATCTAACATCTGGAACATCCAGACTGGGTTTAGGATCAGGTTCTGCAGACAAACGGACCTTGGGTCACATTTAGTTTGTCTGGAATGAAATAATCAGCTGAGAATAACGACATGTTGGCCGATAAACCTGCTGAGAGAAACGGTTTCATTTAGGGGTCGAATTAAAAGACTCGAAGAAACCCAGAGACGTAGCAGTCCTGTAAAGAAGGGTGGACAAAAAGCTTCACTAAAAGGACTTTTCTCCTAAACTAACACGTGACAGCTGAGTCTGCTGGAATCCCAACTGTAAGGAATGTTTCTGCAGAAGAAGAAACTAAAAAATGTCTTTTTCTCCTCTAACAGATGCTCTGAAAGCCAAACAAAGGTTGAAGAAGGAAGCTCGGTCAGCGATGTCGTCTGCAGGAATAAATCAACAAGAAATCGTTTTTTCTTGTTCTTGTTAATCCTGCCTGTTGGCTTAGTATTTGGTGTCATTTATAAAGGTTTGACTGACTCATTTATTTAACTTTAATCCTTTTACCTGTCCACTACTACAACCATTAGTCTAAAAGATTAACTCTAATAATATTATCCTCTTTATGAGGTTCAACCATGAGTGAGCACAGAAATTACTAAATTCTACATTTTCTAATTTTTGATTTCTGTTTGTCAGATGTTTAATTTTCGCTTGTTAACGACTAAAACTGTCTCGTTCCAGTATGTGGTAACAAAGTGCCAGAAGCTCCTCAGAGTCCAGCGCTCGGCACATTAGAAGAACAGGAAGTTGGGAGCAGAAACGGAGACTTTAGGAGACGAGGAGATGAATGTTTACGAGCTCCAGAGCAGGAACAGGAGCTGAGTTTCCATGAACCGCAGCTCCAGGCGGCGATGATGGAAACAGAAAAACGATGAAGAGGATAATTTGACATTTTGATGCTGTTCTTCTCCGTCTCCAACAATCCTCCCCTCCAAACACTGCCAACAGTCTGAGACTTTACAGCAGCGCTGTCTAAAACGCAATAAAGTTAGTTCCTGTCTGTGTTAGCAAAATATCTCCTGAACCAGTGGATGGACTTTACTGAAAGGAATTATTGTCATCCAGGCCACGGTAAATCCAAAAAAAAGGTTAAAAACCAAAAACTGGCTGAAGACGTTTCTC
Source organism: Kryptolebias marmoratus (assembly GCF_001649575.2). Lineage (NCBI taxonomy): Eukaryota > Metazoa > Chordata > Actinopteri > Cyprinodontiformes > Rivulidae > Kryptolebias > Kryptolebias marmoratus. The sequence continues at coordinate 28,532,771 of NC_051437.1, forward strand.
TTCTCATTCAAGGAGCTTTTTCTGTTCAAACAGCAGAAAATGTGGAGTTTGAGCTTTTAAAGCTGAGATGTTCTGAAAACTGGATTCACCTGCAGATTAACGCACTCTCCTAACAACAGAGGGTCATTTAGCCTGACTAACAAGGACCCTAACGATCGGCCTGAAGCTCCAGATCTTTGATTAAAGACTTCCTCCTGGAGGAAAGTTACTTTCATTTCTGAATGTAAATATGTTTATTGGCTTTAAACTTGTTAACAATGTTTTTGCTTTTTGATAAAATCTGTCATAAGTACTATTTTTACACATTTTATTAACTTGCATCAAGAGCTGATTTTTTAAAAAATATTTTCTTTTTTAATAAAACCGGCAGCTTAAAAAAATTATATAAAAGCTTTATTATTTGTTGTTATTTTGATTTTAGTGACCTTTTGAAGAATCGTTTTCTTGTTTATTGTGTTGACATGTAATTCTGAAACGCAGGTACGCACTCAATGTAAACAAAGCACTTTAATCTACTTTGCTCCACAAATCTGAGTGTAAATATGAACCAACACATCAAAACTCTGTCTTCTTCGTCCCAAGCAGCTCTTCATAGACGTCACTGCAGCCGACCTGTTTCTGTAGCTAAACAAACAAACAAACAATCATTTGTTTACTTTTCTTCCTGACTTCCGTTCTGCTGACTCCTCGGTTCGGTTCTGTCTCCGTCTCGGTGTTGGGTTTTTGTCGTCCTGTTTGTTGACGGTTTCTTACGTCGGCTCCTGATCAGTCGAGCTTCTCTTCGCTCTCCTTGTGCAGCTTTTTGGTTTTAGTGAAATAAAACTGTGTTTTTAACTCAGCATCCTGCATCCTGTCGTCTCAAACCAAAACCCAAAACAAGTTTCTGTCCTCAGTAAAAGAAATACTATAAATACATAATAATTACAAAAATAAAATCAGTTTTTATTGTCTTTTGTGCTGCTTTAGTTCTTTTATTTTAACTTTGGTGACCATCAGGAGGTTTAAACAGCGACCTCTTGTGGTCAAGCTGGGAACTTTTTCTTTTTACCGGAAAACCTGTCACAGATCTTTTTAAACTTTATTGATCTATGTGTAGTTAAAACACCACTTTAATATATTTAGTTTTTAGATTGAGTTTGTCAGAGAGCAATAATTTAAGCAGAACATGAAAAAATAAAACATTTTAAGCTCTGGGCAGTGAAACAAAAAGTTTTTAACTAAATCAGAGAAGAACTGATATGTTTATTTTTTAGTTTTTCATTAAATGTCACATCTAATTACTCTAAAATTATCTTTAAAGCGTTTCAAAGACAAACAAATACCATAAAATTATTTTGGACTCGTTGACTCTTGAGTTTATAAATAAATTCCAAGTAACCTAAAATTTAATTAATACTTATTTCTGTTCTGAACCCCAGAATGCACAAGACAATTAACAGTTTATTAAATAAAAACATAAACTGGCTATTACAAAGTGTAAATAGTTTAAATTAAGTAAAATCAAACATCAAGTTGGATTTATCTCTGATTTATGTAATTTAGACATTAATTTTCCTTGTATTCAACTTTAATAGATACTATATATTGTAAAACAGATAAATTTAATAGAGATCAATAAAAATATTCTGACACGTGAAGAGATAAAAAGATCAAATAATCAGGTTAAAACAATATTATTACATGTCAGGCTTTACTAGAATAAAAAAATGAAAAAAGGTTTGTTTTAGCAGACTTTTTATAATATATAATATAAACAATATGTGTCGGATTATAATTCAAGTTTATTTTGACAAATATCAACAGTTATTCTTTAAAAATATAGTATTTGCTGGGGGAAAAAAGCCATTGAAATAGCTTTAATGGCTTTTATATGTGTTATTAATTTGGGTTTCTATGATAAAATCCTCAAGCTAATTTTCTAAAGATAGAAAATAAAAACATAATCTAATTTCTCACGATGTTCATTAATTAACCAGCAGGTGGCGCGAAAACTTTATTATTGTCCTTAAACTGTAATCAAATAACATAATTTGAGTTTATACAGGGGTTTTATTCCATACTTTTGCCTTTTTTTATTAAAGCTTAACAAGACGTACATATATATTTTTGAAATTGTGTAATTATGTTTTGAAAAGCAAATGAGCTCCTTACAGCCCACTGCTGTAAGGAGGAAATAATCAGAAATAATAAAAATAAAAATATTTTCCCTTAGTACTTGAACCTTAAGCTATGAAGCAGATTTTAAATATTTTGATCAACATATCGACCTCCTTCTTCTGTCTTTGCGTGCCTGAATTAAAATGAGAGTTTCTGTTGGTGCCAGGCATCGGCAGGTGAATTACGGTAACCATAGTGAGGAAGAAACCTCGTCAAGGTAAATTACACTTCACACAAACCGTTTGGATGGTTCCTTTTCAAAGTAAACGTCCTGTCCAGAAATCGAGCGCGGAACTGCATGTAAATTGTTCCGCGTTTGTTTTATTTTGAAAGCACTGTTCCGGAAACGCTAACGCTACTCGGGCTAGCTTGATAGCTCCTCCGTCCGTCCCTAACGACAGAAACTTCCCCGGAGCCCCACTTTGTTTTCCTTTAAGAAGTTCGGACTGAACCTCACTTCCGGCCGTGTTATGTGGAAACTTCGGCACTGAAGCGTCGCAGCCTGGTTCGGGGACACGAACTTTTCGGGAAGCCGCGAAACGATGCATATGCTGGCGTCAAACGGATCCGTAATGGACCTGGAGTCGGAGTGGGTGAAAATTAAAGCGCACTACGGCGGGTAGGTGACTCTCCGGAGGGATGTGGCCGGGAAAACAAGGTGTTAACCCCGCTGGGGGTGGCTGGAGGGAGGGAGGGAGGGGACACCTGTGGAACGGAGACTTCCGAAGATGGTGTTGTGGGTCAGTTTGTACCCCTGATCAGGTTGGGCCAGGTAGAGTCACCTCCACCTGGGCAGCGCCGCGGGGAGAAACAGATCACCTGTTTCAGACAGGTAACATGTCAGGATAAAACAACTACAGAGTTCTGTTTTTAAATGTTAAATCAGTGGCTGTCTTCTTGTGATCATGGACTCACAATTTAAAGGCTTTAGCCCTAAAGGTTAAAGGTCAGGCGAGTTTAAAGCGGCGCCATTTTGTGTCAAAAAGGAACATAAACTATTTAATTTAATTTTCTCTGAACAATGAGTTTAATTAAATCTGATGATTAACGAGCTGCAAGCTAAACTGTTAAAGGGAAAAGAAGCAGAACAGAAGCTAAAATCAGCAAAACAGTCACTAAAAGCTACAATTAGCAAAACATCAGCTAATAGCTAAAATTAGCAAAACCGTAACTGAAAGTTAAAATGAGCTAATCTGGTTTTAAAGGATAAAATTACTAAAACAGTCACTGAAAGCTACATTTCAGCAAATTTTAAAATCACAATTAAAAGGTAAAATAAGTAAAACAGTAGCTGAATGCTTAAATTAGCTAAAATAAACCTAAAAGCTAAATTGAGCTAATTTGGTTTTAAGAGATAAAATTGGGAAAACAGTAGCTAAAAGTAAAATAAACAAATTCACGACTAAACACTGAAACAAGCAAAACTGTAACTAAAAGCTAAAATTCATTAAACTGGTTCTAAGACACAAAAATAGCAAAACAGTAGCTAAAAGCTACGTTTAAGAAAATGGTAGAGAATAACTTAAATGAACAACATTGTAGCTAATAATTACAATTAGCAGCTGAAAGTTCAAATTTAAAAGTAAATCAGCAAAACCAGAATGAAAAACTACAATTAGCAAATCGTGACTAAAAGTTAAAGCAAGCTACTGTAGCTAAAAGGTAGCTGAATGCTTAAATTAGCAAAACCAAACCTGAAAGCTAAATTTAGCTAAACTGCTTCTAAAAGAGTAAGAAATGGCAAAACAGCAGCTAAAAGTAAAATAAACAAATTTACGAGTAAACACTAAAACAAGCAAAACTGTAAGAAGTTCCATATTAGTTTCAAATATAAACAAGTCTGCAGTAGATGTTCTGAACTGTGAAGGTTCTGGTTCTGGTTCTGGTTCTGTTTGGGTCCATATTATTACTCATGTTCCTGTTGTGCATCATACAACACCGGCTCACACTCCGGTGTTTGTCTGTCGACACGAAGATGCAAATCAGAGAGGATATCGGCGCGGCACTTCCTCCTCGTTGGACCGCAGCCGAACAAACCAGCGGCGGGTCGGCTGTTGTTGCCTCGCAGCTGAAGTTTGTTTAACCGGGATGTCCTTATCCCTCCGTCTCCGTTTGTTTTAGTTTTACCCTGCAGACTTCTTCTGTACGTTCGTGCTGTTTTAGCTGCTCTTACATCGAAACGTTCGGCTCATTCGGCTCGTTCTGCTGTGACTTTTAGGTTTTGTACTTTTTATACTTTTTTCTTCAACTTCAGCTGCTGGCTCTGTTGTCTCATTAAGCTACTTTTAGTTTTTAGCTACAAGTAGCTTAAAACGTTTAGCTGCTTTTAGCCAGCATTTTAGCATTTAACTATTCTTTTGCTACTACTAGCTTCTAGCAGCCATTGCACTACTTTTAGCTAAACAATTGTTATTTTTAGTTAGTGCTTTGCTTCTTTTAGCTAATGTTCTGCTTCTATTAGTTTTTAGCTGTTGTTTCGGGTTTTTCTTTAGCTTATAGCAAGTGATCTGCTCATTTTAGCTTTTAGCTAGTGTCCTGCCTCTATTAGCTTTTAGCTGTTTTTTTCAGCTTATAGCAAGTGTGCTACTTATTTTAGCTTTTAGCTAGTGTCCTGCTCCTTTTAGCTATAAGCTGCTGTTCTGCTTCTATTAGCTTTTAGCTGTTTTTTCAGCTTATAGCAAGTGTTCTACTCATTTTAGCTTTTAGCTAGTGTTCTGCCTCTATTAGCTTTTAGCTGTTTTTTTCAGCTTATAGCAAGTGTGCTACTTATTTTAGCTTTTAGCTAGTGTCCTGCTCCTTTTAGCTATAAGCTGCTGTTCTGCTTCTATTAGCTTTTAGCTGTTTTTTCAGCTTATAGCAAGTGTTCTGCTCATTTTAGCTTTTAGCTAGTGTCCTGCTCCTTCTAGCTATAAGCTGCTGTTCTGCTTTTATTAGCTTTTAGCTAATGTTCTGCCTCTATTAGCTATTAGCTGTTTTTTCAGCTTATAGCAAGTGTTCTACTTATTTTATCTTTTAGCTAATGTTCTGCTCCTTTTACCTAGAAGCTGCTGTTCTGCCACTTTTAGCTGTTTTTTTCAGCCTTTAGCCAGTGTTGTGCTTCTTTTAGCTGTATCAGCTCAGTTTCGGCTGATGCAGATATTGTCACAGTATCAGAGAACAAATGTTTCTTTTCTGATTCCTGTTGTTTGATGATCAGAAAGTTCCAGCAGCTACCTGCTAGTTTCTCACCTGGACGCTCGGGCCGCCCCTCAGAACCGGGTCGTATCAACAATCAGCCGAACGTTCCTCAGGAGTCGGAACCATAAGAACCCGGGTCCTCTGTTAGAGAACTGTTCTGGTTGTTCTTTATTTTAACACTGTCTGAACCAAAGAAAATGGCTCTCAGAGGTAATTTCTGTTTTATACATGAGTTTCCAGGCAGGAAATGACCCGTTTGAACTTCCTGTTTTTGGCTTTTCAAACTGTCACGTAACTCAAAGGCTTTCTGGGTTTTATTCTGCTTGTTTGTGAAAGAAGCCTTTCGCTGCCGAAGCCATGAAAAGGCTTCGTGGTGAGCGATCCGAGGATGAATGGCTGCGACGCGCCGTGACTAACGCTCACGTCGGGTCGGAACGGCCCGGGAAAAGGTTCTGGACGGTTCTGCCTTGGAAGCAGCAGCTCGGTGACTGAGAGCTTATTCAGAACTCAGCAGCTGATCGGACACGCTTTTCAACTTGAACTGTTAAAGTTGTGTGTGTGCGTGTGTGTGTGGGAGCTGGAGGTGATGTCGCCTGATTGGACTTAAGTTAATCCTGCTGGTTTCCTTATAATCCACATGGACCTCCTGCGTCTGAGTCGTGTTTTTACGACTCATTTCAGCAATCAAATCGACCTGATCAAAAATCTGAGGTTCGAGCAAATCTGAGGCTCTAACTTCTGATTTTATTTTCAGTACGATGTCAGCAAACAAAGAGTTAACGCCAACTTATATACGACTTATTTGTGGGAAACTGATAAAACAACTTATAAACAATACTAATATTAGACTATTTCAGAAGTTTTTCCTGAAGAGTTTTATTTTCATCACCTGCCACAAAAAGGCAAAGATGGACGATTGGTTTGTGCATTTGTCTGTTAGCAAAATATCTCATGAATCACAAAATCATTGAATCATCTACAACTGATTAACTTGTAGCCAATTCACGATGGCTCCCTCAGCCAGCTGAGCTTAGAAAACACACAGAAATGGGTTTGAATCGGTCAGTTTTGCAGACGCTGCTCACGTTCGGTGTGGTAGTAGCCGAAGGTCGTTCACGGCACGTTCTCTGAGCTCGACTTCTCCCGATATCAGGCGCCGAGGCTGCGGCACGAAAGGCGGCACCACGCAGTCCTTCCAGGAGTCCCGGGTCTTTAATTCCAACAGGAAACGCTGCAGTGGAAGTTAAAACTGCAGATGTTTTAATTAACAGCAGCTACGCTCGCGCGTTGGTCAACATCTGGCTGAGATTATCCGTCCGAGCAGCTGCTTTTCAGCCGCAGTCACGTAGTCATGGGACTTACCGCTCTTACAACAAGGAGTTCCAGGATTGTTCTTCGGGGTGTAACGGGACGTTTTGTTCACAGTTATTGTAACGGGAACTGTTACAGATCAAGGCCTGAGTCAGTTCGGCGCTGCGTGATGACAGATAAACCGCGATGACACGATTAACCTCGAGGTCTGACCCAACGATCCAGGAGCTCCGCTGGGAACTTTATCACCTAACTTGGAGACAAAACTCAGAGGGGAAATGGAAAGTGTTTCGGAGCGAAGCTAAATTAAAAGCGAGTCACGAACGGTGCTTGTTTTCAGTCTCATTTTAAAGAAACGTACACTAATTTAAAATTCATAATCAAGAGAGCCAAACAGGAACGCCAACAAGGCACGAAATAAGAAATCCTGACCCGAACCGACCCGAACCTCCAGCAGCTGAACCTTCAGCTCCTGAAGGACCAGAAGGTTTGATGGACCAGAGTCTGGAGACGGACTGCAGAGAACGTTTTGAGGAGGAGAACCTGAGAGACAAACCTTCAACAGGAGAACCACCGCCTGGCGGACCGGCGCCGGCCTCCTCCCGGTGTCGGACCGGCATCGGCCTCCCAGACTGTGTGACATAGGAAATTAGCTTGGGACCGTGTGTGGTCATTGTAAAGCTCGGGGGTTCCTCTGGTGAAACGTGGGGCTCCAATCAGAAAAGAACGTGTTTTAAAAGCGTTCCTCTTCTTCTTCTTCTGCTTCCATTTCCCCTGATAAATGCGGCGACAGTAACCTACAGCGGTCTGCCCCAGCTGGCCCCGCCTCCTTCTCAGGAGGTGACTCCGCCCACAATCAGCCCACAGAAACTCTAAGAACAAGTCGTTAACGTTTAAAATCAGAGAAATGGACTCTGGAGGGTTTGATGAGGGTGTTTAACTGAAAGAAGAACATGAAAACTGTTTATTTTGAAAATTGCTTTTATTTCCCCTTTAATCTTTACTGACATTAATTCAAAGAGTTTGATGGTTTCAGCACAATTCTGTTTAAACAAACTGGTCTGACCTCGCCCTGTAAAAACCTGTTTACAACTAAAGACTTTCTGTAATGAGTCACAACTGAANCCTGTCCGACCGGCGCCGGCCTCCTCCCGCCTGTCCGACCGGCGCCGGCCTCCTCCCGCCTGTCCGACCGGCGCCGGCCTCCTCCCCCTGTCCGACCGGCGCCGGCCTCCTCCCGCCTGTCCGACCGGCGCCGGCCTCCTCCCGCCTTCCGGAGGTGAAACTCCTCGCAGACTGTGTGACGTCATCTTAAAGCTCGGGGGTTCCTCTGGTGAAACGTGGCAGCATCACTCCAGACCAACCGGTCCTCCCGTTAACCCAAACCTGCTTCTTCTTCTGCTTCCATTTCCTCTGATAAACGCTGCGACGGTAACAGAAACCTCCTCGGCGTCCTGCGGCGGGCCGCCTCAACTGGCCCCGCCTCCTTCTACGTCACACAGACACCCCGCAAAACTCCTAAAAACAAGTCGTTAACGTTTGAAACCAGAGAAACGGACCAACGGAGGGTTTTATGGCGTTTAAATAAATGAAACGCATAAAAACTCATTATTGTTAGATTTTATTTCATCTCCTCTTTTAACGACGCCGGTAAGAATATTTAAAACATCTGTGAAAGACATCTGTTTGTTTTGGGCCAAAAAGAAGAAACCCAACATCTCATTTGATTTTTATTTTAGTCACACGTGGTTTAAATCTGTGGTTCCCGAACGTTTTGGCTCCTGACCTCCATCTCCTGCCAGCTTAAATGATTAAACTTTACTAATAACCCAATTAAACGACACAAACAGCCACAAGTCTTTCTTCACGAGGACATCTGTCTTCATGGTGTCCTGACCCCAGCTGGTTCAGAGAACCGACCAGGACCGGGAGGTTGCTGGTTTGCTTCCCCGATCGGCAGGAAGTAGTCGATGTGTCTCAGGTGGTGAAACTGTAGCTGCTCTCTGCGGTGGGTGTGTTCGTTTAATGAACTCATTGCTGCCAGCGTGTTTAGCTCGCCCTGGGGGGGTTAAACAGGGAAACCAAATCCTGGGGAGTTACTTGAATGCTGGCAGATAAAAAGAAACTAAAAATAACTTTGTGAAAAAAGGACACAGCAGCATTTACCTTTTAAAGATGCCATGCTGTTCCTTTTTTGCTCTTCGGACAAGTTCAGGGTTTCCCCCAGCGTATTATAAGCCTGGCGGATCGCCAGGCTTTGGTGACCCGGCCGTCAGGCTAAGCTCTGCTTTTTTATAATAAATACGTCACTTTTTATACACGTTTTTTTCCACCCGCTCCCCCAAAACTGCTACCTTTATCTACCTCACCGTAGGAGGGTGCGCGCGCCAACAGTGATGTAATCGCACTGTCCCCACCCTGTGCGAAGGTCCGGCGCGGTGTCGCATCGTGCACCTTTTATAACTTTGTGTAGACTGCGCGCCGCACTCCGTTCAACCATCTGCTCTCTTTTTACCGTATTTCCACTGGTTACGTAGCGTACTGCTCCCTGTCTTTTTGGAGAACACTGCACCGACGTAAGCGCCAAGTATAAACGCCTCCACCGCGCGCGGAGCCCTGCGTGACTCTAACGAGCCCTGAGGGCGAGCCGCCTTCAGCTACCTGGAGTTAGCAGGTTGCTAACATCGATCGAGCGGGTTTAACAAAAAATGGTTAGTTGAGCAGAAATTCAGCGGATGGCTTTTTAAGACTGAATATGGTAAGCATGTTTTGTGCTTAGTGAAAATATTATCCTTGTTTAACAGTAAAATGATGCAATTAAATTCAGCATTAGATATGCTGATCCAACATGCAGCCTGTGCCACAAAAAGCACAGTACAGTACAGCATCTGTCTGTTTTTCAGAGTTCTCTGTTGTTATTCATTGGCCTTGATGTGAGACGTGTGTTGGCGCCTTGTTTGCACTTTTTCTTTTATGTTAATTTAATTGATTTGTAAATGTGACTTAAATTAGGATTTAAATTAGGTGCAATCAATTAGTGTTTATTTTAATTGTATTTTATTTTGTATTATTTGTTTAAAAAAGTATTTCAAAGGTGCCTTTTTGTAAAACTGTAGTTGTGTAAATATTTGGCACAAATATCTTACAATATTAAATAATAAATAGCCATATTTTCAACTTTCTGTCAACTTAAATCATTTTTTTTATTAAATCATGGTCGGCCGGCGATTGGCCACCTACCGCCGGGCTTAGCCTCTTTTCCGGGGGAAACCCTGATCTTGATGGTTAAAAAGTATTTTTGTCATTTGATAGTCAGAACATTTGTTGGTACATCAGTTAGACTCAGAAGCAGCAGATCTCAGTGTCGTTTCTTCAGGAATAACGGGACTTAATGTCCAGAAGATAAATTTCTGCATCATCGGCCTGACTCGTCTTAGTGATTCCACCTCGTTGTTCTGATATAATTACGAGATAATGGATCAACAAGAGGTCAATTTGGTAAATATCTCCAGTTTATACAGTCAGACCTGAGTGTGTGTGTGTGTTGACAGTGTGGTGCAGTGTCTGCTGAGAGCCAAGCTGTCTCTGCTCTACCTCTACACCCCCAGGACGCTGTCGGATGTCCTCACGCGGGACCGCTCAGCTGATACGCGTCCAGAAACCGGTTTTAGACGCGGCTGGCTGTGGGTTTAGGTTCTGTTGAAAGTGAAAACAGGCCGTGCAACGATGTGTGTGTGTCTGGTGTTGAAACTGAACATTTACGCCCGTATTTAAAGTGGCGTTCGTCTGATAAGGGCGCGTGAAGGCCGGAGCTGATACCAGACTCTGAAGGCGGCGTTTATCGACGTATTTTTTTATGACCTTTGGTTTCAGCTGCAGACTCTCTGAAGTGTCTGTTTTACAGCTGAAGAATTCAGACGAGGGCAAAGTCTGTGGCAGGGATTTTACACGCCAGAAAAATCTGAATCCATGGTTCTGGAGGTGTGGTACCAGTACCACCGACTGTACGTGAGCTCCCTCTAGTGGTCGGAAGGAGAGTTTTAACATCAGCTAACAGCTGGAAGGTCTTCACTGTTTTACAACAAATGTTTTGTTGCTACAGGATATGTTTTCCTTCAGATTCTGGGAAAATGCGGAACGTAAATGTTGAATATCCATGCCGAGCCAGCAGGTGGCGATAACGTCAACCTGGGTTCCTGAGCAGTCTTGAAAAGCCTGGAATTTGCTTTTAGTGTTTTCCAGGTTTTTTAAAAAAACGTACGGAAAACCGAATCTAGAGTCTGTTTAAAGACTTCTATAGAAAGATAAAAAAGTGCAGTTTTGGTAATAAATACGACTTCAGACAAATTCTGAACGGCGTATTTTACCAGAATATTTCCTGTTTGCATCCCGTTCTTCTCAGACATCGGAATAAATCAGCTACCAGACTAAAGGCAAATGGAATATTATGAAACAAATAAGCTTTCTTTTAAAAAGTTCCCCAGTTGGGTTTAAAAACGCGGCGGTTTCCTGTGTTTGCGTGCCTTCAGGTACGTGTTGATCGCCGACCTGGCCGCCTCGGTGACCTTTGTGGAGCTGTGTCAGGAGGTGAGGACCATGTGCAGCGTCGCCCGCCAGCTGCCCATCACGCTCAAGTGGATCGACGATGAAGGTGAGCAGACTCCACGATCAGACGCTGAACTTTTTAAAGTCAGCTCTTTAACGCTGATTGGCTCCGCCTCCGTCGGTGAGCAGATGTGCTGGTTTCCTGTCTCACAGCTGGAACGTGATGTCCTCGGATCCAAACTGAGGCTTCTGGGTCTAATAAAACGCTGTTTATCTGGAGCACAGAACTCAGATGTTCCCAGACCTGGACCTCGTCCAGTTTTAGCTGATCTTACATCAGAACCTTCAGCTCATTCAGGAAACGGCTGCTGTGACTTTTACAATTTTCAAAAATCTTACTTTAATTACAAACTTTTCCCCATGGAGGAACTTTAACTTGTTCAAAAACATCGTTCTCTTTGAAATTTGCTCCATTTCTGTTGTCTTTTGCTCCTTTTAGCTCTTAGCTAGTCTTTTCTTACTCGCTTTTAGTTAGCTTTTTGTTTCTTTTAGCTCCTAGATAGCATTTTGCTACTTTTGCTCTTGATAATTTTGAGCTAGCCTTTTGCTACACTTAGCAAACATTTTATTATTTACAGATAGTTAGCCATTTGTTACTTTTAGCTAACCTTTTGCTATATTAGCTTCTAGCTAGCATTTTGCTATATTAGCTTGTAGCTAGCCTTTGCTTCTTTTAGATAGCCTTTTGCTATATTAGCTTCTAGCTAGCATTTTGCTATATTAGCTTGTAGCTAGCCTTTGCTTCTTTTAGATAGCCTTTTGCTATATTAGCTTGTAGCTAGCCCTTTGCTTCTTCTAGATAGCATTTTGCTACTTTTACTCTTGATAATTTGAGCTAGCCTTTTGCTACGCTTAGCAAACATTTTATTATTTACAGGTAGTTAGCCATTTGTTACTTTTAGCTAACCTTTTGCTATATTAGCTTCTAGCTAGCCTTTTGCTTCTTTTAGATAGCCTTTTGCTACATTTAGCTTTGAGCTACATTGTTGCTACAGTTGGTTTTTAGAAGACTTTTGCTCCTTTTAGCGCTTAGCTTGTCTTTTCTTACTAGCTTTTAGTTAGCTTTTTGTTTCTTTTAGCTTCTAGATAGCCTTCTGTTTCATTTAGCTTCTTTTAGATAGCCTTTTGTTATATTAGCTTCTAGCTAGCCTTTTGCTTCTTTTAGACAGCTTTTTGCTATATTAGCTTCTAGCTAGTCTTTTGCTTCTTTTAGATAGCATTTTGCTACATTTAGCTTTGAGCTACATTGTTGCTACAGTTGGTTTTTAGAAGACTTTTGCTCCTTTTAGCTTTCAGCTAACGTTCTGCTTTTTTCCTGAACGCTAACCCGTCAGCTCTCTGCTTGTAGGAGATCCCTGCACCATCTCCTCTCAGATGGAGCTGGACGAAGCTTTCCGGATTCACAGTCGGACCAAGAAATCCGGACTCATGCTGCACGGTGACTGACCTCCTCGTTTACCTTCAAACCTGGCAACCCTCATTTAACCAATAAACCAAAATCACTTTTTGTATTTCGAGCGCGCGGTGGCAGATTTTAGCTTTAAAACCAGCTAAAAACGATCAAATAAAACATCCTAAACGTTGAAGAGCTGAAGTATGTTTGCACCAACTCAACGTTTTCCGTTAAATAGTTTTAGTCACGTTTGTTTATGAACCGGCGCCTAATTCTCATTTTTCCTCCCTTTAAAAGTCCGAACAGCTTTCTGGTTTCAGTCTCCTGTTTAAATATTACATTTGTTTTATTTAATATTAGCCATAAATTGTCTTTGCTCCCTCTTTATTTGGACCTGAAACATAAGAATTAATATAAATTACTAAATAAATGAAGTTCAGGGTGGACAAAATATAAAATAAATATGAAATCTTGGCTTCAATCTGCCTGCAGTGAAATAAAAATCTAAATAAAGTTGTTTTTTTCAGTAATTTTATGCCATTCAAAGAGTTTATTGTTTGGCTTTTTATTTGACTGATGATATTTATCTTATAAGTCATCTTTTCCTTCTAACAGCGACATGAAAAGTTCCAGAATCAACATAAAAGTGAACGTTTATTTATCTATTTTTGTATAAATTTTAATGTCGGATGGTGAAAACTGATTCCACAGATTCCTTCCAAACATTAATTCAGGATTTCTGCCTTTTATCCAAATGTCACTTTTCCTCTAGAAGTCTTAATTTCTTTTGATCATGTGAAACAGAATAAATTAACTTTTTTTAAAACCTTTTATCTGTCTTTCACAGTTTTCCCCAGCATCCCGGAGAAGCCCGGCATGCCGTGCCCCGGAGAAGACAGTGAGTGAATCCGCTCTTCTTTTATTCTTTCTCACCTTTCCGTGAACTCTTATTTCCCTCCGATGGTTTCCAGCAGCGTCCCAGAGAGGCGGCATGTCAGGACGTAGATATCAGGAGCTTTTTATTCAGCTGTTAAACGTTAAAGTCTTTAAGTTTAGATCGTGTCAAAGTCGGCCTTTGAGCTGCAACTATAGACTTTTTAGTTGTGGATTCAGTGACATAAACGGGCTGATATCAGCACACAAACAGTTATCAGGAAAGCCTGAATTATATCTGAAAACACAAGAAATAAGTTCTCAGCAGTTTACGCCAACAGTGGCGACGCCAACTCTGAAAAGGTTAAGATTTGTAAAATGCCCAGAACCAAGAATCATGATCATAATTATGATAAAGGTTCATTTAATTTTTAATTTACTTTCCCTAGATATCTAAAAGTATTCATATTCTCTCATACTTGCAAACATTTGGGAATGTCAATGTGGGACAACATAGCGTGAACCTCTCTGCTGGGAGATTGACAGCTGTCAGTGCTTGGGGAAGTGGGCGGGGCTTACAGCACGCTGCAGAATGAGTGCTTTCTCACATTTAGCCACCAAAGTCACTAGATTTGTCGCTAGTCGCTTTTAAAAATGCTAGAGGGATCTGAAAACTCGCTAAATATAGCTTTAAAGTGACAAAAAGGCTGTGTGTGTGTGTTTTTTTTTGCGTGAGAAATACAAAGTGTGGCGTGTGAGGGCCAAATGCGGGACTTTTTTTCGGCTATAGTTTTCCTTTTCACAACTTTCCCCGGCTCTTTTACAACTTCTCTGACCTTGCACTTTTTGGATTGTTAAATATTCTTTTTCGTGGTTCTTCTTTAAGTGATAGAAGAGGTTTGTTGTGTTGGCGTCAGATGAGAAAACAGTCTAATAGCAGAGTTAGCATTAGCATTAGCGGAGTTAGCATATTAGCTTTTTCTGCTCCGTGTCGGACTTCTTGAACCAAATCACAGACGTCCC
>NC_051437.1:28547365-28556951 GCF_001649575.2 Kryptolebias marmoratus
TGATACTTCCTGCGTCTCCATCTTTCAGCACTTATGGTGAAAACACGGCGCCGCACAGAAAGCCGCTGCCGTAAAGCAGCGTCATGTCGCAAAACGGAGGTTCTTCGCAAAATAGTTATTTTTTCTTATTATTTATCACTTATATAAACTGAATGTCTGCAAAGTGACAACACTAATACATTCGTCGTAGCCTACGTTATGAAATATTTACATAAATCATTGATACAATTATGATAGAAACGATACAAGAAAATATATCACGATAGACACTTTTCTATCGTCCCCACGATATGTATCGTTATATCGCCCAGCACTAGTTGATAGACAGTTGCGATAGCCAATCAAATCACGAGTTGTGTCATAAGGCCCTCCAGCTGGCCTCACGTTGAACGTGACATTTACGCGTCCTGTGATTGGATGGATACTTACGAGTTTGAGCCACAGCAGTGCTATGATCGACAGAGTCACACCCGGGACTGTTAACGGTTAAAAACTTTTTTAACCCACAATGGCCGAAGGAGAGCAACACGTTGATTTGGTTGCTGATTTACTGGCAAGGCTGTTTTCAAGACCAACTTTTCAAGAGAAGCTAGATCTCGTTAGAGGAGGACGGCCGACCCCCGAGCTAGCTAACCTGTCCCAGAATGGATTTTGTGTTGAAATAAGTGTTTTGGGGGACACAGCCAATTTGGTGAGTGCAAACATTTTATTTATTTTTAGTTTTGACAGTAGCATACCAGATATGTTTTAATTGCGCCGGATAATAGCCCATTTCGTACACAACTGAGGTGATGCAATGCCAAGTAGTGCTTAAGTGTGTTTCTAATTACTCTCCAGTCCTGGTGTCATAAATGTTAGCATAATGAAAGGTATTTATTAACTAAGTTGGACATCACTGAAGGCCTAAGTGTGAAATGCACCGCCCACCACTGGTAAAATGTAAATAAAAACAGAATGCAATCATTAACATAACAAACATATCAGAGTTTAAACTTAGAAACTGAACCATTTACCAGAGCGTAAATTGCAGATTAGTCTAATGTCTTCGTCTGTTCGTTTTTGTATTACTGAGATTTTATATTTTAATGATTTGGAAAACCCTCCGAGGTGAATTTGTTCCCTTTCCTCCTTCAAGGCTGAGAAATTCATCAATCTGGGGTCATTTCCAGTTTGGACAGAACCCTACCTCAGCTAAAAGTTCCTAATGTTTGTCCGTTATTTGGTGTTTGATTAATCCAGCAAACAAACAAACTGAATCAACCACAGGTTCTCCAAGGCGATGGCAGAATAAAAGCTGTCACTTTTAATTAAACAGGACCAAATTTCTGTCCGACGCCTCACGTTCTAACAGCTCTGAAAAGCAAAGGACACACAGTAATTAAACGCTCTGGGTTCGGGCTCCTGGGGACATCGCCGTGCTCATCCAATTTCATGGCGGCCCTCTTATCGAAGAACACGACGGCTCTCCGCAAATTGAACGGCTCGTCCCGGAGACCCGGACTCGCCGCTCTGTCGTCAAGATTTTATTGTCGGTGAACTTTGACAGGTGAACTCAAAGAAATGGAGACGGGATCGTGGTCTGCTGATGGAGGAAGACTCAGCGATGTTTGTGAGCTGATGTAAAAACTGTTTCTCAGTGACAGACCGGAGCCTCGTCTGCAGTAATGAGGACGTTGCTCCGGTCTGCAGCGGTGAAGGAGGAGCTGAACCTCTCAGTTTACTGATTCGTCTACGGTCCAACCTTCACCTGTGGTCACGACTGAAAGAACGAGGAGGAATGACCTCCGCCTCTGCTCCTCCTCATCGATCACATCTGATCAGGAGGCCCGCTTGGTCCCAGAACTCGTTGGGTCTGGTCTGGGAACATCTCAGGATCCCCCAGGAGGAGCTGGAGAGAACGGAGGTCTGGGTCCATCCTGGAGCAGCAGAACGATGGATGGAGGAAGAATCTGGGTCGTGTTTTTAGGTTTTAAGTAGTTTTAAATACAATATATATATATATATTTAAACAAACATGACACATTTTCATTATTTTGGTCCAGTTGTCTGATAAAGTTTAGTATTGAGGCTTTAAAAACCAATATTTTTGTTAATCATAAAACATTGATGTAGATTCTCAGTAAACCAGGACAGAATCTGAAGGTTTTAATTCTTTAAGATGCTTCTTTTAATCAAGGTTTTCTTTTTTTTAATTTCTTAACTGAGAAAAGACAATGGACAGTTTCATCCACGTTCTAAAATTGTTGACAAATTACCTTCAGGTTCAACTTGATGTTGAACAAATTTGGTTTTTATTACTGACTGAGCGATAGTCTGTGACAGAAAATGTAGAAAGAAAACACAAATTTTCACTCTAAATGAGATTAAATCAGACATTTGCATGAACTCCCGGCGAAGTTTGGGCCAGGAGTTTACGTGCATTTTGCCAAGAATTGTGAAATTTAAAATTAAGAAGCGTTTGAGACGGTTTCCAGACGGTTTCCAGACGGTTTCCAGACGCCCCAGACGACTTTGTGAGGATTTCAAGAGAAAGTTTGTTGCACAAATTATTCCCAAACTCTTGGAAGATGAGGGCGAGGCCAACAGGCTCGGCTGTGACACGCAGGCTGGTGGAGCATCAGTATTTATTATTATAAATAGTTTTAGAGCTGATGGATGCATCAGGTTTTCTCTGAGGCCAAAGCATCAGGAGTTTAGAGTTTGAGCTGTAAATCTCTGCCCCTGCTGGACTCTCCGACACGTTGAAGCCCAAATATTATTCCTCGCTGCCCTCCCCTGCCTCGTGTTTGCTGCAGCAGCAGGTTTCTGCAGCTTTTGGACCGATCCCCTGGGTGGGAATGTTTGCGTGGCATGGACGGGGAGTCCTCTGGTTTTGTTTTTGTTTCTCTCTGAGACAAACTCCTGGTTTTTCTGTGCGAAGAGAAGAGTTTACCTCGCTCTGTCGGTGGGTAAGAACAGATCCGCCTGTAAAGATTCACATGCTGCTTGTTTCTTTCTCTCTCCTGTTAACTTTAATCTGGTTTCTGTTCATTAGTTGAGGAGAGGACAGAAGTGTGGGAGGACTGAAGGGATGATGATGAGTTTGGGATGGAGGGAAACATTGTTGTTCATTTTCAAGGCCAACTCAAATCTCCTGGTTAAACATTCAGACACTTAAAGCGACCTAAAATGACTAAATATGAATGGATCTACGCAGAAATGATCTTTATTTTAAACCTATAACTCAAACAAAGTAAACAACTTCAGGCATTTCATTTGTCAGAGCTGATAATCGATGACAAACTGATGTAAACATTATTTTTATTTTAATTACTAATTTCTCATAAAGCAAACAGAAATATAATCTGCTCTGATTTGCTCCTTGATATTCTTTTTATTAATTTTATATTTTTAGAAGGTATTTGTCTTTGTGTTTATTGGTTGGTTATTATTTTTAAAGTTTAGCATGGCTAAAGATTAAGCTTTAAAGATTTAAAGATGTGAGGCAGCTTTAATTTAAACTCTGAATCCTGAAGTTGACCCGAAACCTTAATGAGCAGCGAGTCAACGAGAAAAATGAAAAATCTGAGTTTTGTTTTTCATATTCGGCCCAGATCTTTTCTGGACGTGGTACCGAATCAGATGCATATCTGATGATTCTCGAAGCGACCTCGGTCTGAACGTTGGTGTCGCATTTAAACCGACGTCTCTGCACAGACAGAGCCACAGATCCAAAAAGAAGCTCATCGGTAACATCTGAGCTCTTCTTCTTCTCCGTCTTCTTTCATTCTTTTACCATTTGGATAAGCAGTCGGCTCTGATTGGACAGCAGCTTCACAGTCAACAAAAACACGCAGGTGAACACTCGGGGCGGCCATCTTTACGTCTGTAAACTCAGCGTGACGTCACGTCTTCTTTCAGGAGATGGAGGCTCGTTTTGTGTCGAGTTGGAGCCAGTTTGGTCCAACCTTGTGAACGACATTAAACACACAGTTGCAGACATGAGATATTTTGCTAACAGACATATAAACACAGACGGGCGCCAAAACATTATAAAACTGGAACAAGCAGAATAAAAAAGTGGAGCAGACGGAAACAGAAAAAGTTCCTGTTGAAAGCAGCTACTGGTTATTTTATTCAGGCTTAAAGTGTGTGTGTGGAGGGCAGGAGCAGGTGGAAATGATGAAATCCCTGATGATTCCCCTCAGCGGATGGATGCTGCACTGGATTCCCCATCAGCATCAAGCCCCGCCCACCCTCCTCCTCCACGCTGTCGCCTCGTTTTTTTATTTTTTTTTCCCCAGCATCCCCCTCTCCTCCTCTCAGCTGTGTGGCACCGCCGTCTCTTCGGGGCGGGGCCTGCGTCTCTGCTGCGCCGCACAATAAACACACAGTGTGAACGTGAAGGGCGGCGAGGGGGGGGAGCATCAGGGGTGGATAAACTCGACCTGCACGCTCCTTATTTCTTCATTTCATTTTATCCTGAGCCTGTCGGGCCCATCCCCCGCTGAAAAACACTCCTCCGAGGACTATTTGGGAATTGAGAGGCTAACGAGCAGCTCTATCAGCTGTGAGGGGAGGAGAGGCTGAGCGAGAAGGGAAATAATGAAATAAATCCCAGGAAAGGAGAGAGAAAGAGGGAGGGATCACCAGAGAGAGAGAGAGGGAGAGGAGGGGATGTAGCACGGTGTGCATCTTCGCCGGCTCGCCACACATCCACACACACATGCCCACACACACACACACTTAGCCTGGATTATGTGCTGATAGAGGTGGACGAAAAGGGAAGAAGGCAAACCGGTGAGCTATCTGTCCGATATCCATCCATCCATCCGTCCGTCGTTTGTTTCATCCCTCCGTCTTTTCCATCAGTCCGTCTTTGTTTGCTCACCAAACCCAGAAACAATGGATGTTTCATGATTATTTGTTTTACACGGTTTGTCTTCCTCGGCGACGTGTGAGTGAATTATGTCTCATCATGTCCCACGCCGCAGGCGGGGACGCTGCTCCTGCAGCCGGCTAGCTGCGTTAGCTCCGACTGTGTGTTAGCCCTGGAAATCTGTCCGTTTGGGCAGAAGCTGCACCTGCCAGCGTGCATATATGGCTGCATTGTTATTGTGCCGCCTCACTTCGGCTTCAGCCATCAGGCTGCGTTCAGATGTGTTGCATCCGGCACGTTACAGCGTCGCCCTCATAGATCTCCTGTCATCGCGGCGACGAAGGTGCCGCTTTTAGGAAATTGGGTGACGTTAAAAATGGGTTGAGGATTAAATGAACAGAAGCTTTAATCCAAAGATTGACCTTCAGAAACCTCCTGATGCTCCCCCCGTATGCATCCACGGGATGTAAAGCAAAGTGTTGCTTTGTCTCAGCCGGTCACGATCCAGAAATGTCTACATTTGTGTTCCTGGAGACATTCCAGGAGATTTCTCTTATCTGCAGATGAGACAGAAATGTTTGTTTTTTTTCCTCTTGCAAAGAGTCTGTTTCATGAAAGCATGGAGAGGGAGGATGCAAACATCAAGATGGATTTACTTTTCTTGTTTTGTTCAGCTGTGAGGTGAAACGGTTTGTCTCCAGTGTTTTTGGAGAAAGTTCTTATTAATCAAATCTGCAAAAATAGCCTCGGTGATGTCATTAGGGTTATTTTACTTTAAACTTTTAGGAGAAGCACTACTGTAGCTGTTTTTATTGCTCTGTTTTTAATAGATCTGAGCTTTACAGATCAATAATCACATAAGAGACAGTGTTAAATTTTAAAACAGCCTCATTTTAAAAGCAGAGACATCTCTTTCTTTTAACTGCACCAATACCACATTTTTAAAAACTGAGTACAAGTACTTACATTTGAGTACTTGCTGATACCAATACGAGTACTAATAAATCCCGCTACCTTTCTTACAACGAGTAGAACCTCTAAATACAAATTTAATCCGTTCCAAGAGGTGGTTTGTATGTTGGAAATTCATATTTTAAACCCTTTCTTCATTTAAAACAGTGGGGGGAAAGTAAATAAATAAAAATGTCCATGGCTGTGGTTGTTTTCAGCTCAGCAGAGGTACTTTTCCTACCCGATAACTTCACTAAAAGCTGAGTCTGTCACTCACCTCTTTAAGAGACGTCCAGCAGAGACGATAATAAAAGTCACTGTTAGCCTAACGTTAGCTTAGCGCCTTTCTTAAAGACCGTGTCGGCAGCTTCTACTCATTAAGCAGCTCATTAAGCAGCTTTTCAGGCTCATTAACGACCTGGGGTAGAAGACCCTTATAAGAAAAGCCAGTTTTGGTTTTATCCACTCCTCTTTCCTCAGAACGATGTAGATCACAGGTGTCAAACTCCGTTCCTCGGGGGCCGCTGTCCTGCATGTTTTAGACGTGTTCTTGCTTTAAAACACCTGCTTTAAATGAACGACTTGTTGCCAAATCTCCTGGAGAACCTGATGATTTAGTGAGGAGGTGATTAAACCGTTTGAATCAGGTGTGTTGGAGCAGAAACACCTAAAACCTCCAGGACAGAGGAGCCTCGAGGCCTGGAGTCTGACACCCCTGATGTAGATTGATGGCGGCAGTCCGTTGGACCCCCCACCCCCTCCGCGGGCTCGACCTTCCCCGATCGATAACCCCGACGCCGCGTTTTAATAATGCCCCTTCTCACCTTGATGGAACTAAGCGGTGAGATTTGTTGGGAAACTCGGGCTCAGATCTATATATTCCCAGTTGTTAACTTTGGAATACGTCTATACGACTTCTTCTTCTTCTTCTTCTGTTGGTGTTTATTGGCGGTTAGCAGTCAAGTTTGTGGCAGCCAGCTAAAGAAAAAGAAAAAGTAGCTACATGTGTGTACTTGTACTTTATTAGTATCGGTCGATACCCATCTCTGACCTCATCGTTTCTTTTTAAAAAGAAAACCCTGGTTTGCTTCGACTGGTAACCGTGATTCAGACGGCGGTTGCCGTATCATCCTCGAGGCTGATGATCACATCATCTCAGACTCTGTCCTTATGTTTGGTGATCTCTCCTCGAATGTTTAGTCGAATGGAAGTGGAGTCCTGCGGACACAGACGCCGCAGTAGCTTGTTGCTAGGAGCTGAGAGTTTAACACTTCAGCCATCAATCAAAGACTGAAGTCGATAAAGCCACAGCCTGCATCATCAGCTGCATTTTCATAGTTGGTTTACAGTCGTGTAAAAGTTGAGGTGAAGTCTTTTTAAGAGTCGTGGGAATGTCTACCACCTGTGGTCCACCTGAGGAAGATTCAGTCTGCAGGCCTTCATCCTTTAAGGTGAAACATTTAGTTTAACTGTTGAAGTCCATTGTTCCGACATGGAGCTGGTATTAATGGTTCGCTCCTTCTTCCTCTGGATGTATCTCTGTCCCAGGCGATAAAACAACGTTTAGCTTTCAGTCTCTTTGACCTTGGCGTGCTCTCTGCAGCGCTACGTCTCAGTTTTAGTGGAAGTATTAAATCTCCGAGGCTTCGGCGTCTTCAGGGGGAATTCGGGGAGTTATTTTTTCCTTTTTCTCTGTGCAATCTGAGTCATTCTGTTCGCTGATACGCTTTCCATCTTCGTCCCGTGTTTTCATTCTGCCTTTTTTTGCTGACTGGACACTGACCTATTATTAGCTCCTAATGGATAATGCTAGTCTGCAGGGCAGCCATTGATATGCGTGCAACACAATCATATATCTGCTCCCATTTCCTCTTGTTAGTGGACATCAGTGTTTATCCGTGCACATAAGCTGCTACAGCCCTCCCCTGGATTTCTGCTGTTCGGCCCGAGGGGAGCACATTATAAAGCAGTCAGCCTGTAAGTAGTTGAACTGGTTAACTAGAAACCCGTCAGTGGAGTTCTGCCTTGTGTTGAAACGTCTCTAATTCAAAGCAGGAGCATCCCTGTTTTTTTTGTTTTTGTCACTCTGTTTCTATCGCAAAGAAAATGTTTTATTTATTGACACCATCGTCCCCCCAAAAAACTGAAAGTATATCCAACGGCAGAGGCCAAAAACTAAACAGTCTATTTGTCATTGTCAGAATCGTTACTTATTGCTTAACCTTGAAGCAAAGAGTGGCTTGAAGGGGCCTCGAATCATTGCTGGAAGACATTTATCTGCTGCGTTACAGGATTATGTTGGATAATGTCCCAAGTTTTAAATGGGCTTTTGGACACATCTACCAGCCTTGGGCGACGCTTCTGAGAGCTCAATAAGTGACAAGGCTGGTTTCTGGTCATATATAGTGACAACTATTGGACGGGTGGGCTAACACGTACATCATACATCATATTGGTTATTTCAACAATGGAAGCGTACCTTTATTTAAATAGAACAACAACATTTCTACGACAAAAAAACAACAACCTGTTCCTGTTTCAGTGAAGTCCGGCTCAGGAGCAGGACTGTAGGTCAACCAGTCATTGTCCCCCTGCACATCAGTTACAATGAAGACCAAAACTTCATTAAAATAGAAGCATTTATTTAAAACAAGTGACTTGAGTGTGTATATGTTTGTAAATCCATGGGGATCAGCCTCATCTGAAGCAGCAGAGGACTCAGGGCACAACCATGATGACTCACTGAAATGACATGAATTAGTTTATATGAATGTTGATTCTGACCCTTTATTGAGGTTTCAGGAATCAGATGAAGGTCTCACAGATCACACACTTGGTTNAAAGTGCTGAAGTGGCCCTTTATTGAGGTTTCAGGAATCAGATGAAGGTTTCACAGATCACACACTTGGTTTTAAATGTTCTGCAATCAGTGCAGAATAATCTGCTCCAGGTTTGAAGTGTCTAGGTGTTGTAGTTTTTTAACTCGAGGAGATTAAAGAGGCTGAAGGGAGGGAAAAATTAGCTGGAATCGCCCTTTAGCCATTTTCTGAATCAGAAACCAACTTCAGCTTCGTGGAATTGAAGGAGAATATTTTCAGCGAGTTACCTCGGTTGTGTTTCACTGTAAGTGGCGCTCTTAATTTTTTTTAATGTTTCTATCTTTATTGTAAACGTTAAGGAGGTCTTACCCCTGTTGGCCCATTTATACCATCCGACTTGTGAAACAGGAAGTAAACTATCTGCTGTTGGGTTTCAGAAGCAAAGGAGCTGAGACTTTAACGATGGTCTTTTAGGTCCTTGAAGCTCATCTAGCTTCAGTTTCCATGTTTGTTTGTCCCAGAACCAGCAATACTGGGGTCTTACATAAGCTCCTGATCCCTGACTTGGATCCAGGGAGGGGAGGCTACTTCTGAAATCTAATTTCAACGTGTACTCATTACTTGTTTTAAGTTGCAGCCGCTGATGTAATCCCCTGGGATGTTTCGACTCAGAGACATAATCTGATTGCTTCGTGGATTTATTTACAGAATAACTTGGAAGTTACTTATTCAACGGAAAGGGTTTTAGGCAGCTCGAGTTTGGTTTTCCGTCATGAAAATTTGATTTGTTTCTAAAGTGATTCGCCACCGTTTCTGCGGTCTAGTCTCTTCTTTGTGGGTTTGTGTAGCGTGGAATACAAAATAACCCCAAATAACTCAGGAAGAAGACACGTGACGTCACTTCCTGTTAACATCAGAATGCCGGGAGCGTGCAGGAGCAGCGACCGAAGCCAAAATG
>NC_051437.1:28556997-28564881 GCF_001649575.2 Kryptolebias marmoratus
CAGTGTAATCATGGAACATAAACGCATCGACAAACACTTTGTGTCTGCAAAACATGTGAGGAGAGCTGCAGACCAGGGACAATCCAGAAATGCTCATGAATGTCAGTTTAGAAGCTATCAAAGTTCTCAAATAAAGCACCTTTTGTTGGGAATTATCTTACAAAACTCGGAAGGATTTTTGCTTTATATATTAAAACTTATGGTTGTTTATTGATTTTAGTAAAAAAAATCGCAACTTTTAGGAAAATGCACCGCGAAATCAGGCATTTTAGCCGCAACAATCACAAAAAATGCCCATGAAATCCTGGAGGGATTGACATGAAGAGGTAATTTAACCTCTGAATCAGGTGTGTTGGAGCAGAGAAACAGGTAAAACCTGCAGGATGGTGGCCCTGAGGACCAGGATTGGACACCCCTGGTGTAGACGGTACCTTTAGCGTAAACTCGAAATATATTTAAAAAAAAATGTTTTTAGTGGATGCACAGATGTGAATTTCTCAGGCATGTTTATGTCACAAAACCTGGAGTTATTTTAACGTTAAACTATCAGCTGAATGTCTGACTTTCAGCTCATCAGCCGGCAGCAGAGGAATAAAAATAAATCCTGCAGGAAAACATGAACGCTGGTTTAGCAGAAATCGATTCACCTGACTTCCACGCCTTTTTAAACTGTCGTTACCAAAACACTTCACGCTAAGATCTTCAGCTCTTTGGTGCTTAAATCATCTTAAACATTTGGACGAGGACTGAGAGGAGCATCGATCGAGGTTAATGGTGTATTAGGGATGAAATCGAACGCTCCGCATCACGCCACATCAGGGTACTGTTGCGTACAGAACATAAAACGTTCCCAGCACGTTACGTAACGTCGTTACAGACGCCGCGCCCTTTCGCTGAAGGTGAAAATCCAAGTTTCAGCGAACGCCACGGACGACGGAGTGATGTCTCACTTCATGTCTTCTTAAAGCCGCGTGTCAGCAGACGGTTGGTCGGGCGGTTTCCTCTCATTTGTTGTTTGTATCACAGCATTGATCCCAGCTGTCAACATTACGAAACAATAAATGTGACAGCAGAGAAAAATCCATCCTCAAACCATCGACTGCCGTTATGGGTCTGCGTGCGCCGCTGGGGAACTTATTTTAAAAAAACGATGGAGTTTGTGTTTCCCGATGCTGGTTGGACGAAGTACGACGGATTGATTCGAAATACTTTCCTTTAGTGATAATAAAGAGTAAAATATCACAGGTTTTATTGGGTTTGAGTTCCAGCTTCTGTTGGAGGTTCAGACCTGATGGTGGAAGGAGAAACTGGAGAGATGGAGATAAAAATAATAATAAAAAGAGTCTGAATGATGAACTAGGTTATCCATTATTTTTTCAGAGGATTACTGGAAACAGAACACGTTTTCTCCGTCTCCCTTCCAGCCAAAATGATAACAAGAGACAGATTCAGATCCATATTTTGAGCATCAGGATCTATTTTATAACATTTACCTGAATGATCTTGCATGAACAGGACCAAAACTAAGAATGTGATGTGCCCCTCTCCCTTGTTTTGAACAGAAACTGTTTATATTCATGGCACAAAGGATTTATGGCAATTTATTAGAGTTCCTGATTGTTTTTGTCTAAAAAACGCCTAAGAAATTGTCAGCATTTTAATGGAGAAAGTGCATATAACTTTGTTTTTTGCTCAATTTGTTCATGTTTTTATGAATATTACTGATTATATTTGCATTCTAAGTTGTAAAAACATTTCATTAAGTATGTTTGTGGTTTTTACAGTAAAAAAACTAAGAATTTTCCACTCGGATTTTATGTTTTTGTGTTATTTTAGGTCTGTTGTGTTAACACAGTAGGTCAAAAGTAAAAAAAAATGACTCCAAACATGGCAGGTTAAACCACTTTTAGGGTGAAATATGAAGGAAATTTAAAATAGTCCAAAAACGTCCAGTTTCACCCTCGACCTTAGAGGGTTAATGACCCTCCAGTTATCTGGTCAACATCATTTAAATGTTGTTATAAGTATATAGTATTTGACTTTTTATACTTGTCTGCTTATTCTTGGATATAGATTTGAAAGAAACTCTTAAAGGAAACACTAAATGATAATTATTGTCCGGCTTTAACGGCCTGCTGCTGCATTTTTATTATTAGTATTATTATTGACCACCAACTAAAGGAGTGTCTGTCCGATGTCAGAATATCTCCTGAACCACTGGATGGGTTTTAATAAAACTCTCAGGAAATACTCGTTAAATGTACATCTACGAGTGATTGATATTTGGAGCTAACCCAATTTAAGATGGCTGCCGCAGCCAACCTTAAGAAACACAAAACTTGCATTAGTTTTACAGATATTAAGCTAAGATTTGGTATAGTAACCTGAGAGCTGACAGGATGTCAAAGGTGTTTGTTTCAAAGCATTAACTGTTGCAGCCGTGTTCATCCAGACGTCATTTACAGACTCAACCCAGTTCAAGATGGCCGACATTAGCCACAACAAGAATGGCTATAACTTAGAAAGGTTGATACATTTGATGTGGTAGTAGCTACACCTACAGTCCACCCATACAGACATAAAACCAGCTGATAAATTGAGTTAAAGTTTACTTTATTCCCTCGAAGTCCTGCAGCTGAAACCCCCCTTTAATCAGGCGGAGGCTAATCCTGCTAGCCAGGGATCTTCATGCTCCCTCATCTTCATCAGTCCAAGGGTTCAACGTGGAGGGGGGGAGGCGTACGTATCCTGACAGTACGGCCGAGCTCATCCGCGACCATTTTTAATCCTTTCAGAATAAAAAACCGATGGGCGTAATGGTCGCCCATTTTTACTAGAATATTTGAAAATTGAAATATTTGGTTCGTTTCTCTGAAGCTGCTGTAAGAGATGACTGACCCAGCAGGGAAAGGGTTAAAATGCAGGCTGGGGATTGGTCCAATTACCTTCCTTTTACCCCATCCCTTTTAATGAGCGCTGCACGCCAAAGAAAATCTCCTTGAGTAACGTTACACGGCCTCTTAAAGCTGGTTTATTGACGCTCCGACAGCCCAGAACGTTAAACTGCCTGTAATGTTTTCTACGCTCTTATTGTGAAATAAAACTCAGAAACTGCCCCGTCCAGGACCGTCGTCGTGTTCGGCCAAAAACAGGAGGTGAAATTCATGACGTGTTTAAATCAACAATTAACTGATTAATGCACATCAGAAAACACACTTTAATTAGTTTTTTTAGAGTATATTTGTTTGTTAGATTTAAAAACCAAACATGGAGTTATCCTTCAGACTTTAAAAATTTAAATGTAATATTTTAGAGATTTTAAAGCTGAAAACAAATACCAGTGAGTTTAATTTATGGTAAAACATTCATTGTTTTCTTTATAAACGTTGACCTTTAGACTCCAACTGTGTCCAAGTTAAAACTCAAAGCAATATATTTGTATTTAATAAGAAATAAACCTTATAAATAAGCCTGAAGCTGACATTTTAGAAATGTGAGACACATCGAAGCAGGTCCGTTAAATACTTTTATCTGTCCTGATTTCTGAGTTAGGAGGGAGCAGAAAGTGGGAAACCAAAGCTGCGTTGCCATTTTTGTTTTTAACGTCAAAAGTCCAGGTTCATCTTTTTTTAAAGATTTAGTTAAAGTGTAATATTTACCACCTGATCTGTATGTCGCTGAAGAAACGGATGGATTTTAATGCAATGATGTGAGGGATTTATGTTTCCGTTCTTACATCGACTGGCTGTAGATTCTCCTAAAGGTTTGTAGTGTTCTAGAAGTTAACTGCTAAAATTAGCACAACAGGAGCTAAAAGCTGAAAAAATGCACATAAAGTTAAATAACTCAAAAAGTATAAAAGTTATAAAAAGCAAAAGTTGCAGATTTAATTTCCTGCACGTAGGAACATTTTTATATCGGCTGAGATAAAAAACATGCACGTTAGGTTCATTAGTAACTCTTAAATTGTCCCCAGGTGTGAGAGGGTGAATGGTTGTTTGTCTCTGTGTCCCTGTGATGGACTGGAGACCTGTCCAGGCTGTCCCCGGTCTCTCTCGCAGTGACGGCTGGAGATGGACAGGAGAAGCAGGAAGTGTGCTGAAGTAATTCGTCCAAAATGCCGGAAACAGAGGGGCGAATGCTGACTCAGCGTTTACGTACAGCAGGGGGGTCCAACTCTGTAACATGAAGAGGCCAAATTTAAAAACTTAGTCCCAGCCAAGGGCCAATCTGGATCAATATTTATTAAAAAATACAAAAATTATCCCTGGTTTTAGATGTAATATGTCAAACTGTTCATATAGAAACGTCCTTTCCTCAGTTACATTTTATAAAGATATTAGAGCAAACATTTTAACAACCAAAGAAAAACTGATCAAACTTCATCATCAGCGTTAATTTTTTATGCCTTTTTAAGAATTTTTCTCCATTAAAACAGCAAAAACTCAAATCCATTCATACATTTACAAACATTTAACTTTGAAACAAGAAGAAAATACAGAAAAAAGGCATAAATGCATTAAAGCAAATTCAAGTCGGATGCCTGATGTCGTTTCTTGGCTGCAGCAGGAGATGTTTGATGTTCTCTGCTGCTCTTTCTACGTCAAAATCAAAGATTACTGAGAAATTAAAACTTGTTTTCTTGGCTTCAAAGCAACCGTCGCAGGTAGACTTCACTGAACAAAACGAGAAGCGACGGAGACTCGATCTGTCGTAGACCGCAGGGCCGGATCTAATAAGATTCAAATGTTATCTTGGGGGGCCGGATGAAATGTTACCAAAGGCCAGATCTGGCCCGCGGGCCTTGACTTTGACACTTGTGACATACAGGAATGAGTCTCAGAGTCTTTTTCTTCTATCAGCCCAGCTGTTTGCAGCTTTCTTCCTGAAATGACCTCATAAATCCACAGAAACTCATCTGATTCATGACTCAGACTTTTCTGTCTTCAGTGAGTGTAACGCTGACTCAGCAACACTTAAAACCGTAAACCTTCAGGACAACTCCGGAGCTCGTAACGTTACAGGGTAATGGTCGGCCTTCCTTAAAGCGATGCATATCGTCCGCCAGAGCTCAGAGGTCATCTTACGAGTTGCAGCCATTTTGGTCAAACCTTGAAAGTGCAGATTTTCATTCGATCTTGTGGGACGTTCGAATCTTTGTTGCTAATTTTTGCTAGCAGAGCCGCTAGCAGAGCCGCTAGCAGAGCTGCAGGGAGGCTCTGAGGCGTCCGTCTGGGTGTGGAAGCTGAGCATCGTCCATCATCACCACCTGTTGCCGGAGAGGAAAGGACGATGATGTTGTTGCCTGTGTGTCCCCGTCTCTGTCTGTTAGCGAAATATCTCACGAACCACTGGATGGATCGTTATAAAACCTTCTGAAAGTACTAATTGGATTTATATCTGCAAATAATTAACCTTTGGTGTCAGTTTTACAGATACTGAGCTAAAACTTGGTGTTGTAGTAGCTGAGAGTCATCCCTGACATATACTCTGAGCACAACAGTAACTGTTGATGTCAACCCTGTCAGCAAAATATCTCATTGACCACTGGAACGATTTCAGAAAGTGATCTCTGGACGCACATCTACAGGGTCGGCCATTTCTATGGATGCACCTTAATAAAACGGGAATGGTTGGTGATATTAACTTCCTGTTTGTGGCACATTAGTATATGGGAGGGGGTAAACTTTTCAAGATGGGTGGTGACCATGGCGGCCATTTTGGATCCAACTTTTGTTTTTCTAATGTGAAGAGGGTCATGTGACACATCAAACTTGTTGGGAATTTCACAAGAAAAACAACGGTGTGCTTGGTTTTAACCTAACTTTATTCGTTCATGAGTTATTTACAAGTTTCTCACCGCTTATAAAATGTGTTCAAAGTGCTGCCCGTTGTGTTGGATTGTCTTCCACTTCCTGGAAAGTGGATTGGTTGTCGTGGGCCAGTTGAATGGCCCCCAAGGTCTCCTGATCTGACCCCCTTTTATCTTTGGGGTCATCTGAAGGCGATCGTCTCTGCTGTGAAGATACGAGATGTGCAGCAGCTGAAACTACGGATACTGGAAGCCTGTGCTCGCATTTCTCCTGCCGTGTTGCTATCAGTTGTACAACTGGTTAATGTTTAGAGTCAACCCCATTCAAGATGCTAATGGACATCAGAAAATACAAAAATAGGGTATAACTTTGCGTAATTTACAGATATTGAGCTAAAGTTTCTTGTGTGGTAGCAGCTGAGAGTCATCTTCAACACGTTCGCTGACGTTTTCAATGTTTGACCCCAAACCTGCGATAACTCTGTCCCTTCTCAGGATAAACTGCTCTAAAAGGCGGCGGGAGATACACGGCCTTTATTACTCACCTGTGTTTCAGTATTTTGCTCATTAACTCGACTCTCGTGTTGAAGATCCGACTTGCGGACATGTTTTTGAGCCCCGATCACAAAGAGCCGCCCTGAAAACGCCCGTCCTGACCGCAGTCTTTCCTCTCGTGGAGGTTTATGGTTTATTTCAACGCCGTGTTGCGGCTCTGAATCGTCTCTCTGTCGGCGGTGTTGATGTGGCACAGCAGAGCGCCATTGTTCGGCCGTTAACACACTGACGCTCCTATGCTGAGCAGAATGATGCATTGTGAGTGACAGGCACGCTCTTCTGGGACGACTCCGCCTTCGTCTTGACTAAGTGTGTGAATAAATCTGTCTTTTATTGGACTTTTTTCACAAAACACACGATAAATATTTAGACACTCGTTATTTTGTCATGTCGCTGCTCATCGAGGAGTGGATGCCGACGTTTTAAACAAAACAAATCCGTTAACTCTCTGGGGATGTGCTGATACAACGCTCAATATCCGTAAAACTGACTGAGGTCAACTAGGGTTGGTTAGCTGTGGCGGCCATCTTTAATTGGGTTGACTCCAAAGATCAATTAGTTGTAGCTCACGTTCTGAGGTTCATGAGATGATTTGCTAACATTCAGACAACACAAATACAAACACAGGCAGGATTCTAAACTCTGCAGTGAAAAAATAATTCAAAGCCTTTTTTTTAAGGCGGTATGACTAATTTATTCCTGCTAACGACCAGATTCATCAGCGTTTGGTTGTAGAGCCGGAAGACAACACGTTTGTTAACAAACATGGTTTAATTAGTTCAACTGACACTGAGACAATACGGACATCAACCTGCTTCTTTTACACTCATTTGTAGCAACAAGATGAGTCAACAAATTCACACGGTCGCTTAAAGTTGAGCAATTTATATAAACTGAGGTCTGTTGGTGTGTTTGCCTGATTTCACTGTTCTAAAAGTATTAAAATTATCAAAAAGGCCGCACAGAAGTGAATATCTCCCAGTTAAAAATGACAAAATAAAGATTAAAGACCTAACATGTCCTGAAGGAATGCATGTGGCTCGTCACGTTTCATGTCAGAGTTTAAACTAAAATCGTCGAATGTTATAGCTGTGTTGGTGATAATAACTTCCTGTTTGTGGCACATTAGTATATGGGAGGGGGTAAACTTTTCAAGATGGGTGGTGACCATGGCGGCCATTTTGGATCCAACTTTTGTTTTTTCAATGAGAAGAGGCTCATGTGACACATCAAACTTATTGGGAATTTCACAAGAAAAACAACGGTGTGCTTGGTTTTAACCTAACTTTATTCTTTCATGAGTTATTTACAAGTTTCTCACCGCTTATAAAATGTGTTCAAAGTGTTGGATTGTCAATGCAACCCTCTTCTCCCACTTTCACTTCCTGGAAAGTGAATTGGTCGTCGTGGGCCAGTTGAATGGCCCCCCAGGGTCTTCCGATCTGACCCCTTAGACTTTTATCTTTGAGGTCATCTGAAGGCGATCATCTCTGCTGTGAAGGTACGAGATGTGCAGC
>NC_051437.1:28566326-28571219 GCF_001649575.2 Kryptolebias marmoratus
TTCACTGCGGTGTTTTGCTGAAATCTTTGTGGGCAAATGTGAAGCATTAGCGCACATTTTGGCTGCGGTCGCTGCTCCTGCACGCTCCCGGCATTCTGATGTTAACAGGAAGTGACGTCACGTGTCTTCTTCCTGAGTTATTTGGGGTTATTTTGTATTCCACGGTACACAAACCCACAAAGAAGAGACTAGACCGCAGAAACGGTGGCGAATCACTTTAGAAACAATAAATATTGGGTTAAAGTTGCAAAAGTTTGCGATTTCACGGGGTTTGCTTGATTTTGCGTTAATAGTTGCGATCGCAACATCGCAAAATCCTGGAGGGTCTGATCATTACTAATGTTTAATAATTATGAGTCTAACAGAGAAATGTCTCTTTTGTCCCTCTGGGTTTTTGAATTGAACCATCCTCGTTTAGATGTCTGAGTTCGGTCCAATCACGTACAGAATATGTTAGTTTGTCCAGTTAGAGCAAAGTTTCTGAGCTGTAAAAGCAAACAAAGAGGCTGAAGAGGCTGAAACGCTTCCCAGAGCAGAGTCACCTGAAGAAACGTCTCACTTCTCAAACAGTTTTTAATAAACTGACTTATTGGACCTTAAACCACGTCTTACTGTGTTCTTACTTTTAATAAATAAAGGAATCATGTAAATAATTTAGTTTAGCCTAACCTTGGGGGGAAAACGCTGCATTCCTCCGTGACCTGAAACCTCCGTGTTTCTGTCAGTTTATCTGGAAGAAGATGGTTTGTTGTCCTATAAACAGATAAACGGACAAAATAAAACACTAAAGCTCACATTTTCTGCAAAAACACAGCTGAAATGTGTTAAAGAAGCTGAAACTGAGACGTTAAAACGAGCAGAAAGGAACTAAAATCAGTGAAACTGTCGATGACATCAAATTTATCCAGCACTAGCTAAAATAGTATCAAAATAGTAGCCAAAACTTAAAATTTGCAAATTAACAAGATCATTACTAAAAAACTAAATTAGCAGAACTGTAAATAAAAGCTAAAAATAACAGAATTGTAGCTAAAAACGAAAAATTATAAATCCATAGTTCAAACTGTAGTTCAAAGCTAAAATGCTACAATTAGCAAAACCATAGCTAAAAGCTAAAATGAACAGAATGATAGCTCAGAGCTAAATGTGACAAATTTATAGCTAAAAGTTAAAAAAGCTAAACTAAAGTAAAAAGGCCAAAGTTACCAAAATAATTGCTGAAAGTGAAAAATAAAAAAAAACTCAGCTGAAGCTAAAAGTAGCAAACCCCCTAGCTAAAACCTGAAACTGTCAAAATCAGAGCTCAAGGTAAAATTAGTAAAACAGAGCAGTAGCTAAAAGCTAAATGTAGCTAAAAGGGTCATAAAAAGATAAAACCAGAGTGAGCTGAAGTAGATTTCAGAGAACAATGATGGAAATAAAGAGATCTCGATGGATTTCTATGGAGAAAAAGTTTTTGTAAATAAAGTAAAATAACTCAAAAAGTGTAAAAGTCACAATCGGGGAAATTCGGTTGAAGTAAAACGATCCCCTTTAAGGTAAAATCTACACACATTTGGAGTAAAAATACCGACAGGAGGGTCGGGTTTCCTGCAGCAGACGAATCTGTCCGAGTTCTCAGGGAAAACGTTCCTTAAAGCTCGGCTGTTGTTTGGGTTTCTGCTGTTCTTCTTTTCTACGGCCTGAAAGTCGAGCCTTGTCGTTCTTCTGCCTATTTTTACTAACTGGGTTAGAAGTAAAGCTTTAAGTAACGAGGCGGCTGTCTTATCCGGGCTGAATTTGGGTCATATCACTCCCCAGATGAGGAAATCGTCCTCTTAAGAACAAATAACGGAAACTTTCTCTAACCTGTTCCCCTTTATTACAGATCCAGAGGAAAGAACTCGTCTGGGTTTTATGGATCGAAGCGGGTTTAAATCAGGAGCTTCTTCCCTTCGTGACGCATCCGATGGCCTCTCAGACGGATTTATGAGCCTAAAGTGTTGATAGTTCAGACGAGAAACAAATGAGAGGAATAATAAGAATAATCTGAGACTCTGACTGCAGCTCGACGGCTGTTACTTTGACAGCAAAGGCATAGAAATTCAGCATCAGATGACACAGAATGAGCTTCTTCAATAAGTCAAACGAGATCTTCACAGCTTGTGACCCGTCTGGTTCCGGACGTTTACTTCAGGGGTGTCAAACCCAGCGACGCAAGGGGGCCAAAATTAAAGATTTGGTCCTAGCCAAGGGCCGATCACGATCAATATTTGTTAAAAATTACATAAATTAATTGGTTTTAGATGTATTATGTCAAATCATTCATATAGAAATATCAGTGACC
The DNA here is from genome assembly GCF_001649575.2 of Kryptolebias marmoratus. Classification (NCBI taxonomy): domain Eukaryota; kingdom Metazoa; phylum Chordata; class Actinopteri; order Cyprinodontiformes; family Rivulidae; genus Kryptolebias; species Kryptolebias marmoratus. Next base: position 28,568,653 of record NC_051437.1, read on the forward strand.
TTTTCCCAGTTACAGATTATACAGAATTTAGAGCAAACAGACTTTAATGAACACAGACAAATAGATCAAACTTCAAAAAGCTCATCGTTAGCAGTCATTTCTTACGCCTCACTCAGCTTTTAAATGAAGTTTTTAACATTAAAACAGACAAAAACCTGATCATTCAGAAATTAAAACTATATATTGTTGGCTTCTAAGTCACTGTCAGTGAAAACTTCACTAATTAGGCTCAGATTTTTAAAGTAAAATAAGAATCAGAGACTCGATCTGAACCAGACTAGAGGGCCGGATGAAATGTTACAGAGGGCCGGATCTGGCCCGCGGGCCTTGAGTTTGACACGTGTGGTTTAGGACGTCAGCTGTTCGTTTCCCTTGTTGACGGGGTTTTTATTCATTCTTTCTGTGCACAGAGCTCAGTTATAAAAATGTTTTTTAACAGGTGCACCAGAAGCTTCTGGATAAAATTTAACGAGCTTTTATTTTGAAGGTGGTTTATTTAAACATTTTGCTCGTTGGCACCCAGAGCGTTTCTTCTGAAGGCCTTTAGGAAGCTCCTGGCACTGCGCTCCGTTCCCCCGGTCTGTCCCGCCTCTGCCGCTGACCTCGTTCCGTCGTGCAGCTGGATCCGAGGCCGGCGGCACGTCCCGCAGCGAGTGCCGTTAGCCCGGAGCGCATCTGTTCAGAGGGCTAATCCACAGGAGGCCGGTTTGTTGCGTAACGCTCCTTCAGCCGCCGCAGCGCCAACGATCTCCGCACGCCGACGCCCGGGTTGGGGTTTGAGTTCCACCAACCGGACCGACCTCGTTTCAGCAGCCTCCCCTGTGGCATTCCCTCTTTTTCTTTTATTAACCCCCCCCCCTCATCCTCCAGTGTCCTTTCTTTTCAATAACACTCCGCTCTCGCCGTGCTTTCACAGCTTTTTTTGTTTTGTTTCAGTCTGCGTTTCTCTGCTCGGTCAACTTCACGCCTGACCGGGTCACCTTGCTGTTCTCAGCTGATAATCCGAAGTGAAAATGTTGTGAACGAGAGGCGGCGATCTTACATAATCCAGCTCCAGAGATGCTCCGGAGACGCCGCGGAGCAACGGCTAAGACCGTCAGAGATAAATAAACAGGACGGGGTTGAACTTGCCAAACATCCACGTGTTCTGGGAGTTATTGTTGATTGTTCTGGCTCAGTCCGAGTCCAACAGAACCGTGAAATTCAGCCTCTGTTGGGAACATCTGATATCTGCGGAGGTGTGTGTTTACAGCACTTCAGGGCGGTCATTATAGGGGATGATTTTCCCACGAAAAGCAAACATTTTGGGGATTTTTTGCAGATTAGACTTTTAAATGTTTGATTTCTAAAGAAAAGCTGCAGCATCTTCAACCAGCAAACATCTAATAGAATCTAATTTTTGTCTAAAATGGATCAATTTGGACAGATGTTTAAAATCAGAACCTCTGGAACTCGTGCAACCTGGATGTTTGTTCAGTTTCTCTCCAACTGACTGAAACATAGCCATCGTTTGTTGGCTCAGGTCAGTTAGCTGTGGCGGCCATCTTGAATCAGTTCGGACCTTTATTCTCCCTCAGGGGAAGGTTGTTTTTTTTTTAAATATAAAGATTATAAGAAGGCAAAACAAAACGAGATCTTGCAAACAGCCTGACCAAGTTCAGCCACAGGAATGTGCTTGTTTAGAATTTCTTTATATATATCTAGAGTAACTAGAGGAATTGCATTTCCTGCGAAAATGCAGTGTGAATGCTTTTTTGCTGAATGATTTGACTGAAAGCTGCTGAAGAAGCTGAAACTAGGCGGAACAAACCCTTAAAACTGCAGGAAAATGCTTAAAAATAACAGAACAATCCTTAAAAATAACAGAATGATCCTTAAAATTGCAAAACAGTCCTTGAAACAGCACAAGAATCCTGAAAAATAGCTGAAAGAACCTTGCAAACATCCCAAAAAGCAGAACAGAACCTAAAAACAGCAAAACAAATCCTAACATCTTTAAAACAAATCCTTAAGACAGCAGGAAAAAACCTTAAAGACTCCTGAAAAGACATTAAAACAGCAAAACGGTCAATAAAAAATAAAAAAAATCCATTAAAACAGCAGAAAAAAACAGTAAATCTTCAGAACAAACCCTTAAAACACCTTAACAACCCTTTAAAACAGCAAAAAATCCTTTAAAACAGCAGAAAAAACCTCAAGAACACCTGAAAAGACATTAAAACAGCTGAACAGTCAATAAAAAAGCAAAAAACCCTTGAAACAGCAGAACAATGCCTCAGAACACCTGAACAATTCTCTTGTTCAGAATGTTCAGCTCAGAATCTGAGCTGAACATTCTAAATTCTATCACCACGGCAACGCAGCATGAGACAAGGGTGACACCAAAAGTTTAACTTTTTTAAACAGTGATATTAATAAAACTATACAAGATATCAAAAAGCTGAATCATACAGTAAGAGTTGAATGTCTTATGTTTTCTTCAAACCTTGAATGGCGTTTCTAGGTGGAAGTTTGCTGAAGTAGCGAGCTTTCAAACAGCAGTAAGATCTGACAGTTGGAAACGGAAT
>NC_051437.1:28571733-28577274 GCF_001649575.2 Kryptolebias marmoratus
CTGCAAAACATGTGAGGAGAGCTGCAGACCAGGGACAATCCAGAAATGCTCATGAATGTCAGTTTAGAAGCTATCAAAGTTCTCAAATAAAGCAGCTTTTGAGAATGTCAATGTTTGTTGGGAATTATCTGACAAAACCAGGAAGGATTTTTGGTTTAGATATTAAAAGTTATGGTTTTTATTGATTTTAGTAAAAAAAAATCGCGAAAAAACCGTGAAATCCTGGAGGAACTGATTTTTGACGTCTATGTTACCTCTCTTGTAAACCACAATATATTTACTGTTATTTACTGAACCAAATCTTTATTTTTAGCAGTTACAGACGTACTTGTTCTTTCTTTTTCTGCACGTTCTTCTGATTTTTCTTTTTGTTGGTACGTTCATTAACACGGAGCCTCAGTCAGCAGCGTAACTCTCGGCACACGGTGCAGTTGGTAACCCCTGCCAAGAAGAACGTGTTATTTTTCATCCCAGCTGCTCATTTCCTCCGAGCGGAGAAAATCTTTATGTAATCAGACAGCTCGTGTTTTTTAACGCCTCCGCCTGACGGAGTCCTGCTCTTTGCTCCTGGGAGCCCAGATAAAGGAAAAATGTCCTGAAGGTTTCTGCGATAACTCAGAGTCCAGGCCTGGAGAACGGCCTTCCCTCGTCACCGATGAAGAATGCAGAAAATGCTTGCACAACCTCCCCGCTGTTGCAACACCGGCTGGCAAGGAGAGACGCGAACGAGTCCAAGTTTGTGTTGGGCCGAGAGACGGAGAGAGAGGGAGCCTGTCTCACATAAACCTGTTTATGGGGTCCAATCATCCTGTCAGTGGAGGGATTTACATCAGTTTCACTTTCAGTTTGAGCCAAGAAAACACCGGAGCATCTTTGTGTTTATCGGGGGTTCGGGGATTGACGGGTTGGACCGAAGCGTTGCTCAGATGCTTGATTGGTTTGGGATGTGGTCAAAGTCGTGGGCTCGTTGTTGTTCGTCGCAGACATTCCTGAGCGGTTCTGTGACGTAATGAAGCGCGTTGTTCTGCCAGGGGAGGCTGATGTCAGTAGAATAAGACGGCCAATGTTTTTCAGGGGTCCTCTGTCTGATTGGGAAAAAACAGCCGTCCCTTTTTGAGTTTCAGAAGATTTAAAAAATGATCTGATCTTCACCAGGTTCTGAAATTATTCAAATCTAACCTCAAACAACATATTCCACCAAAAATGAAGCCAAAATGGAAAAACTAAATCTGCTTCACTGGTTTTTAAGACGTAACGGATCAGCCAGGTTCCACAGGTGTGTTAGCACAACGCCAGGGCGGAAAGACATCAGCAATGACCTCAGACCGTCAATCTGAGAAGGGTCAAAGGTCATCTGGAGTCCACCGTTCTACTGAGAGGAAGATTATTCACATTTAAGACCGCTGCTGATCTTCACCCTGAAAGTCAGACCGTGCAATGAGTTCCATCTCAGCCTCTACAGGCCTCAGTCAGCAGGTCAAAGGTCAAAGGTTAAAGCCTCTTCTCTCTAACAACAACATGGCAGCTCGACTTGAAGGAACCAGAAGACTTCTGGACCAGAACCAGAACCAGAGGACAGATGTTTACCCAGAATGCACTGCAGCTGTCAGCACGGTGGTGGAGGGCTGATGGTTTGGGCTGATTCTGGAGTCAGATGTGACAAACAGGACAATGATCCCAAACACAGCAGAACGGTTCAGAACCAGAACCAGAACCTCAGAGAGCTGAGCAGAAACCAACGAGCTGAAGCAACGCTGGAAAGAAGAGTGGGCCACAACTCCTCCACAACCATCAGAGAGACTGATAAAGCCCTATAGGAAACTTCTCCTCAAAGTTATTGCTGCTAAAGGTGGAATCTTTTGTGTATTTTTGTTCACTTGAGGTCAGATTTTAATCATTTTTAGAACCTGGTGAAGTTTTATTTTGTTGTGGTCCATAAAAACCTCAAAACTTTCATTGACCTGTAGATCCATCGCCCAACCTTTTACATGAGTCATCATCCACAGAAAACATCTTTTGTAAATAATGTCCTTGTTCTGATTCGGTTCCTTTCCAGACCTGTAACCCCGGAGTGGTTTGTGCGTTTTATTCCCAGCATGGTCTTGTTTTATTTTACATTACCTGCTGTCACGGGCTGTGTTTGGTTGATGCATAGCAGCAAAGAGCTCTGATCGCATGTCATCCAGGATCCAGGACCGCAGCTATAAATAGATCCTATTTATATTTGGGTTAATGTGTAAAGTGCAGAGGAAGCTGCTGCTTAATTCACAGACACTTTTGCCATCTTGTGGACAAGAAGCTGAAACTGCAGCTTTCATGCAGGCTATAAAAACTCGGTCATGTGGTCCTCTGTCTTCAGAGAGGAACAGTTTGTGCAGATTAGGGTTTTTAAAACAGAGGTTCCTTTGGAGCTGGTGGACGTTTCCGTCGGCGAGGTGGGGAGCTGAAGAGGAGCAGCGTCTGGGAGATTAAAGTGGAGAGAGCGGCAGGAAAGCCAAGCAGCTCGATGAAGAGGAGGAGATAGACGTGAGATCCAGGGCATGAAGGAGCGGTTGGCGTTTAGCCGGAGGGATGCTGCTCACGTTGCTCCTCTACTTTCGAGTCAAAGGTACGGCTGATTCTGTAAGCTGAGAGTTGAGCGTTCAGCGAGGCAGCTGAGGGTTTTTCTTCTTCTTCTTCTTCCGGGCAGAAAATATTCTGATCGCACAAAAACATGCTGAGATCTGCTGAAGGAGCTAAAGGAAGCACAGGATAAAAGCTTAAGGAGCAAACCGCTAACGAGAAGCTAAAAAGAGGCTAACTAAAAGCTGAAAGTATCAAAGTAGAGTTGAATGAGAGCAGAGAGAAGCTAAAAGCAGCTTCAAGCCAAGAGCTAAAGGTTCGGAAAGAGCTAAAAATAACTAAAAGCTGAAAGTACCAAAGCAAAGTTGAGTTGAGAGGAGTGAGAAGCTAAAAGCAGCAAAAGGATGGATAAAAGCAGCTATATGCTAATAGCTGAAAAAGCTAGCTACAAGCCAAGAGGCTAGCTGAAAGCTAAAAGTAGCATCAGAACAAAATGGAGCCAGTTTTCTGACTCATGTTTCAAAGACACCGGTGTTTGGAAGAAATGTAAATATACAGAAAATATTTGTAAATAAAGTTATATAATTTAAAAGTTATAAAACCTCCGGAACGAGCTGAACGTTCTGTGTCGTCTCTGTCAGCTTTGCCTCGTTGTCATGTCGGACGGAGAACCTTTCCCTCAACCCTGACTGCGCCATGATGCTGCCACCACCGTGCTTCACTGTGGGGATGGTGTGGGTTCCTTGTTCCTGACAGCCTGAAGGCTTCAAGCAGCACATTTGGATCACTTGTCGACCCGATCAGGGGTTTTACTGAAACCCCTTCATGGTTTTGGACAACCAGACCTGTAGCAGATTTATTCACCTCAACATTTTTTTTTTTTTTGGGCCAGCTGCTGCCGGTTTCGCCGCCCACCTCAGAGACGGCGGCAGACTCGGTGATGTTCTCGTGGACGCCTCAGCTCCTGACAGATCTGTTACCATGGTGTCACCTACAAGGGCTGACTCATCAGCACGCGGAGGGCGCTGACTCCGTTTCCAGATGATCCCACTCGCTGCCATGTGTCCTCCTACAGTTTCCGCTTCAGAACCCCCCCGACGGTCTCCTAAATCCGGATCAAACTTTCTAACTGGGAGGCTTTTGTGATTTCACACTCTTTGTGGTGTTTTTTTGTCTTTATCTGGAACTCTATGATTAGAGGACATCTGAACAAATGCTTTAATTAATGGTCCAAGTAATAAAGTTCGTCATGCTTCTGTTCAGCATTCTTCAGCTCTAATTGGGTCGAGGCTTCTTCACGGATCCTCATATCTTCTCTGGACAATAAAAGCCTCGCTTTCTTCATTAATTGGCAGCAGGAAGCGTGTCCTGGAATTAACTTTGTCAAAGTTATTCATTATCTCCTGAACCAGTGGATGGATTTTATTGAAACTGAATGTACACCTGCAACTAGTTACAGAAATGTCTGTAACTCAGTAAATTCTACAGATATTGGTTTAAAGTTTGATGTGGTAGTAGCTGAAAACATGGTGCAGAATCTTTTTTTTTAAGGTTTGACAGAAACGGCTCCAACTCAAAATAAGACGATCTTTTTTTCAAACTTTGCCATGAAAGGCGGCGGGCGATATCCATCCCTTCAAAGAATGCTTGGCCTTTAATCTTCCCCATGTGTTTTTCTCATTTGTTTTCTTTGTAATCGAGGTATTTGAGGGGAAAGGGTGGGTTCTGCTGGCAGCACCGTGCAGCCGCTGCTCTCCTGTGAGTGAGAGGAACAATGTCTGGAAGTGAGGCCGGTCTGTGGAAATGTCCTGCCTTGACGGATTTGCTCGAACCGCCCTGTCGGCTCCTTACTTCGGCTGCAGAACATCGACGTTCGGCTGCATGCTCGTCTTTATGCCGCCGACGGAACCGATGGCAGGACTGTGCGCGCTGGCGTTCGCCTCCGGAGGTGTGGTATTTTATTTATTCTCCTGGTTTCCTCCTCCTGTCTGCGTCTCGTCCTCACCTGGGAGGAAAACGCTGTAACGGGTCAGCTCTCTGAAGGAGAGCGGTGTTTCTGACGCGTGTCTCACCTGAAGGCGGGGAGGGATTCATGTCGAGGAGGTGGTGAAAAATCCTCCGCTGCAGCTGGAGGGGGGTTCAGGCAGGTGTTATCATCAGTTTAACACAAAGGCTTGAATCCCACAGGTGTATTTATCTCTACTCGTGGTTAACGAGTTATTATTGGAGTGACTCACAGCAGGTTCTGAGTTCAGTCACCCGCCTCGCCTCCTGGGGGTCAGAGGGCTCGGTGGCGCCGGTGTCATGGCCGCCTCAGGGCAGCTGTGGCTACGAGGAAGCTTACCACCATCAGTGTGTGGATGAATGATTGTAGTGTGAAGCGTTTTGGGGTCCTTGGACTAGATAAAGAGCTATACAAGCCATTTACCATTTAACGTGGTTTGGAGCCTTTTGATTCAAGTTACCTCTTAAGGCTCGTAAACAAGGATTAGTGACGCCGCAGAGCTCGGTGTCAGAGCTGCACAGCCTCAGCGTGAATTAAACATCAGCGAACATAATGTGACACGACGCTGCTCAGATTGTTGTCGTTTGATTGACACGGCGCATTAAACTTTACAGGGACCACAGCGGGTCCAGAACAAACATTAAACCCAAGAGAAACGAGCCGACGCAACGTCCTGTATGCAGGACTGCAGCCAAATCCTGAGGTCAACCCCTCATTATCCTCCTGCTCATCAGTTACAATGAAGACCAAAACTGAATTAAAATAGAAGCATTTATTTAAAACAAGTGACTTGAATGTGTATATGTTTGTAAATCCATGGGGATCAGCCTCAGAGGACTCAGGGCACAACCATGATGACTCACTGAAATGACATGAATTAGTTTATATGAATGTTGATTCAAAACACAAGATTTTAGCAGAGATTTCACCTTTTTATCAAATCCCAGTGAGGTGTTGTAGTTTTGGAGCTGGAT
>NC_051437.1:28577748-28580286 GCF_001649575.2 Kryptolebias marmoratus
AAGGTAGCAAAGCTGCGCTCTTCTTCGTAGACATTGAGTTTGGCTGCAGCTGCACACAGTTGCAGCGCCTCCTACAGGAAACTGGTGGAGCTACGCAGAGAACCACGCCGTTCAGAAGCCTTGTTTGGATTCATGTTTTTATAATTTACACAGCAGAGAAACACTGAGGGGGGGCAGAACAGCCGGGGTAACCATGGAAACACAGAAGCGATTAGGAGAGTCAGGCGATCTGTTTCTTTTCGGGGCTCAGCTGAACAGGATTAGAAGAAGTTCAGACCCTGAAGAGCCAGGGCTTTTGTCCCCAAACGTCCCCCCCAGGACTTCAGTCTCACCTTCGCTCCGACCTCAGCCCCTCCGAGTCGGAGAGACGGCCGGAAAGACTGAAAGAATCGTCAAAATAAAGACAAAAGTCAAACCTTGAAGACGATGTTGCGATCGATCTCATGTGATTTGTTTGAGTTTGTATCAATTAGCCGTGGCAGCCATCTTCAATCAGTTTGACTCCAAAAGTAAATCAGTTGTAGACGTCCGTCCAGTGATTGTTTCATGAAAGATTCACTAAAATATGTTGAGTATTTCATGAAATATTTTGCTAACAGATAGAATTGAGTCCAAATACTTGCACCTGTTAGCGCTCAGATTACATTTTAGGGATTAGTCTCAGTCACAACCAGCTCAATAACTGTAAAACTGACAAAGGTATAGCTGTTTTTGTGTTTCCTGAAGTTGGTTGGCTGCTGCGGCCATCTTGAATTGAATAGTTAATCAGATGTAAAAGTACATTTGGTTAAAATCCGTTCATTGGTTCATGAAACATTTTGAGACAAATCTGTCATCCAATCTGAAAGGAGTTCTGACTCACATTAACTATCTCTAAATTCTTGTCTTTATGGCTGTAATTGGCAAGAATCTAAGATTTAAAATCTATAACTCCGGCCTGAAGGTGCAACAAACATCTTTGTTTGGTTTTCCGTGTTTCACACAGAGACAAACGGGTCTTTAAAGATGACTGGAGTTTACCTCGAGGGCATCACGTGCGTCCATACCAAATCCGTTTTTTTTTTCCAGGACGGTTAACGGCAGACTTGACGCGCTTTGATTAGAAGGCGGTGTCGTCCTGACATCCTCACAGCTAACTAATAATAGACGGTGGAGCGTACGGCGGCGCTGCCATGGCAACAGAGGCAAAAGATGAGTGAGTGGAGGAGGTTATCGCAGCCACGCCCGTCAGCGGAGCAGCCGAAGAGACCGGGAAACCGGAGCGGACTGAGAGAGGAACTGATGAATCCTGCAGTGGGAGTCAGGAGGGCATCGACCAACCAACGAGTAAACTGTGTCCGATATGATTTATTTATACAGGAAGTACCGCTGCACACATCTCCAAAACCAATCTGTGTTCTTCTTCACTAAAGGTGCAGAAATAAATACGAATATAGTTTTCTGAGTTCTTCAGGAAGGCGTCAATACAGCGGTGTCCATCCTGCAGGGTTTGGATGGTCTTGATGTCCTGCAGGGTTTGGATGGTCTTGATGTCCTGCAGGGTTTGGATGGTCTCCATCCTGCAGGGTTTGGATAGTCTTCATGCCCTGCAGAAGCCACTCTGGTGTCAAAGCAGAGAAACACCAGGACCAGGATTGGACACCACTGTCCACATCCTGCTGGTTGTCCCTCCGTGTCCCCAGTTCCAGGAACGTCCTGGGTGAAGCTTCCTCGCGTTTCCCGTAAATCAGGTCTGCAACCTTTTGCAACCGGAGTAGCCATTTTACCTTCACCCCCGCATAAAATCTGTAAAAGAGCCACAAAACTTACACGGTCCTTTAAATTAAGACGATTTGTAGATGTCCTTTTTTTTTCCCGGTGCATTCTGGTTCCAGAAGTCGTGCCGCCATGTTGTTTTTAAACAGCTGCAACATGACTGCCCGTTTCTAATCGTCCTGTCATGACCTTTGACCTTTAACCCTCCGAGTCTGACCTGGAGCTCGTTTCTGTGAGCGCCGCACGGTCCGCCCTTCGGGGTGAATCTGCAGATTCAGCCGTCTCAAAAGTTTCCACTCGTGACTGAATCTTGGCAGCGAACTGGACGTCTTTGATCCGGACTAATTATGTTCAGATCAAAGCACATCTGTAAACATCTGTTCCTGTTCGTAGTTAGTTAATTCATATAACTAAGTTTCAGATGTTAAAGCAGAATCATATATTTGATAATTTTAGCGTTTTGTTTGGTAAGATGACAGAGTTGCTCTGTGTTGGCGTGTTTGTAGTCAAATATTAAAGCCCCGGGTTTTATTAAAACTTAATAAGATGGTTTCTTTATGTCCGTTCATCACTTAAGAGTAATAAAAATAGGAGTGGAGGCTTTGAGGAAGTGAAACGTCAAGACAATATATATATATATATATGTGTGTGTGTGTGTGTGTGCACCCTGCAGAGACACCAGACAGTTGTCTCCTCATATGAACTCAGAGCTTCGGGCTCTTTATCTCATCTTCTCACCCGTTCCCATCATTCCATCTGTCTCCTCTCCTACGAGGCACACCC